>NW_021636128.1:0-72274 GCF_004799145.2 Neltuma alba | reverse complement strand
GCCAGAATCATTACGAGTTGACCAAAGTAACCCCTAAAGCTGAGAAATCAGGGGTAACGTCTGGACAGGAAGGAACTTCTTACGATGATAGTAGGAAGAAGAGAAGGCCTAACTTTGCTAGAAAGCCTAGGTGGGGAGCCAGATGAGGAGGTTTTGAGAACGTTTGCCGAGGACGTGAATATGATATCTGTGGCAAAAATCACAGAGATAGGCCATGCATAATGGGTTAGAATGTGTACTGCAGATGCAGAGAGCCCAGACACTTTGCCAGGGAGTGTCTGCAAGGTGTCGAAAGTGCGGCAAGGCCTTTGGCTCAAGGCAGGGGTGTTTGTCCTTAATAGGAAAGAGGCTTGTAAGTCACCCGAGATGATCCAAGGTACGATTAGTGTGAATGATTATCTTGTGAATGTATTATTTGACTGGGTACCAGCCACTTTTTATATCATATTTGTGCTAGGTGCTTAGTGTAAGGAATTGAAAGACACGTAGCAGAAAATAATTTTAAAATTTTCAATCCTTTGCCCGGATCTACCGATTGTGTTTAAGTCAAGTAGTAAGAGGTGTTACCTGCGGTATTCGAATCGTTGGTGGCTCGGGGATTCTGACGTTCGGGATGCCTATGCTCTCCTTTTGTTTGTGAGAAGTCGACAACTCAAATCGGCTTCCTCTACCGGTATCCCACGAACAGCGTTCCAATCACGAACAACGTGCTAGCGCCTCTTGTCCTTCTAGGGTGTTTTTTTTTTGAGAATCCGTCCTTACCGTCTCTATGTTGGCCATTTCTTATCTGCAAACCTTTTGCACTCTCCCACACACAAAAATCCTAGCTCCTAATATCAATATATAGGATGCTATCGGTATTATGAAGGACATTGGATTTCGGAATTAATCCTAAATTAATTCTGAAATTAATACAATATCATATATTGCGTAATCTGATAAGAAATCAATTAAATAAATATGGTTTATATATTAAATCCGTCCTACAGATTTAATTCACCTATTCATTTAATTCAAAATAAAGATATGACGGAATTATATTTGATTTATTCTAATAAATCAAATTTGAGATATTATATTATACCTTATCAATTTAAAAATGATATAGATTTAATTTATCCTTATAAATCAAATCTTATAAATTCTCTTATATCATATAATATATATACGCAAATTTATATATATACACATCCACCCTAGATTATTCATTGAATCTGGACATATCTTAGATTCAATGAATCTGGACATCATAGCTCGTGTTGGGCTATTTTGTGTGCGACCCTTTAGGCCCATATGAAGTTGGCAGTAGGCCATTTACTATAATGACTCACAAGTCATAAGCGGTCTCTAGCAAGACATCACGACTACCCAAATCATATGAGGATCGATGAACGATGTAACCTTTCATACAACCATATCACGTCCCTTTTGTCACACAACATTTTGGTCATGGATGAGGCATGGAGAACGTCATCCTCCTATTCTTGACCGTTACTTTCTCGATCCCTGAGTAGTCTGATTATAGAAATGAAACTACTTTCCATTATAGTATGGCCATACATTTCTCAGACTCACTCATCGAGAGGCCCAGTAATATCTCTCTACGAATGTGAGGGACAAATTCCATCTTGACCATTCACATTCCTCCATATGAAAAACCACTAAGCCTAAAGATAGTCTTTATGATCACTCGGTCAAAAGTGACTTTTGACTAGGTCAATGCTGAGCGTTTCTAATGTAGGAATCCATGATGATCTCAGGTCAAAGGGCATAGTGACATGGTTTGTATATGAGAGAAGCTTATGACTTAACCCATACAGCTCTCTCATAGCGGGTCGGTCCAACACCTTGTACTCTTACATGTGCCTATGACTTTGATTTATATCTCTATACATCTTCAAAGTCATACTGGTCTTATTTCATCTCTGCTCCCACATAGATGACCGACCAGGGACATTTAGGATAAGATCATGAGTTATCCAAGGATAGTCATCACAGTAAACATGCAAATAATATGATAACATAATTAAGAAATTCATAAATCAACAATGTTCATAACACAATGATTGGCCCTAGGCACAATTTCCAACATCCTCCCACTTGCACTAGGTACAATCATTAATTTGCCTAATTCCCATTGACTTAACATGACACTCATGCTTTGCCTACACAAGCGGCTTTGTTAGAGGATCAACAATATTGTCTTCTCTTACTACTTTGCATATTTTTATATCACCTCTATCGTTGATTTCTCTGATGAGATGAAATCGCCTGAGTATATGCTTGGTCCTTTGATGTGACCTAGGCTCTTTGGCCTGTGCAATGATACCGCTGTTGTCACAGAACAAAGTTATTGGATCTGAGATGGTAGGTATCACCCCAAGTTCAGTAATGAACTTCCTAATCCAAACGGCTTCCTTAGCTGCATCAGATGCTGCTATATACTCAGCTTCCGTTGCAGAATCCGCTATAGTGCCCTGCTTAGAGCTCTTCTAGGTTACTGCTCCATTATTCAGGAGGAATATGTATCCTGATTGCGATTTAAGGTCATCTTGGTCAGTTTGGAAACTTGCATCTATGTAACCAGTTACACAGAGCTCATCATCCAATCCACCATAGACCAAGAATAAGTCCTTAGTCCTTCTTAAGTACTTAAGGATATTCTTGACAGTAGTCCAATGGCCCTCACCAGGGTCCTGTTGATATCTGCTAGTCATACTTAAGGCAAACGAGACATTCGGTCGAGTACATAACATGGTGTACACGATAGATCCTATGGCTGAGGCATATGGAAACTTACTCATGCGACCTCGCTGATCAGGTGTACTAGGACACAAATCCTTGCTGAGGTGAATACCATGAGACATGGGTATGAAACCCCTCTTTGATTCCTGCATACTGAACCTATACAGTATTTTGTCTATGTATGTGCTCTGACTGAGTCCTAGAAGTCTTTTAGATCTATCTTTATAGATCCTAATTCCTAGGATGTAGGTGGCTTCACCCAAGTCTTTCATTGAGAAAGACTTTCCTAACCAAGACTTGACAATCTGCAAGGTAGGAATGTCATTCCCAATAAGTAGGATGTCATCGATATAGAGTACCAAAAACACAACTGTGCTCCCACTAACCTTCTTGTACACACAAGGTTCATCAATATTTTGAAGAAATCTAAACCCTTTGACTACTTCATCAAAATGATAATTCCAACTTCGAGATGCTTGCTTCAATCCATAAATGGACCTTTGAAGCTTGCACACCTTATCAGAGTCCTCGGAACGCACAAACCCTTCAGGCTGTGTCATGTACACATCCTCAAGGAGCTTTCCATTAAGGAAGGCTGTCTTGACGTCCATCTGCCATATTTCATAGTCATAATATGCTGCAATGGCAAGGAGGATTCTAATTGACTTGGCCATTGCAACCGAGGAAAAAGTCTCATCATAGTCTACACCATGAGTTTGAGTAAATCCTTTTGCAACCAATCATGCCTTGAAGACATTTACATTGCCATCCATGTCAGTTTTCTCCTTAAAAACCCACTTGCACCTGACGGTTTTTACACCTTGAGGCGGGTCGACTAAGGTCCAAACCTGATTGTCGTACATGGATTGCATCTCAGACTTCATGGCATTAAGCCATTTTTTAGAGTTTAGTCCCACTATAACTTCTTGATAGGTAGTTGGCTCATTACGCTCAATGAGCAACACATCACGATTGTTAGAAATCAGAAATCCATATCTCTGAGGCTGAAGCCGTGTCCTATTAGTTCTCTGTGGACCTTGCGTGACTTGAGGAGTCTTAACAACTTCTTGTGAGTTATCTCTGTTTTCCATCTGTAGTTCTGTGGCGTCTTGTGGCTCTCAAACTTCTTTGAGATGTACCTTGCTCCCACTGGTTCTTTTAGAGATAAATTCTCGTTTACCATTTCTGACAACAAACACTTTGTTATCAGCGAGGTTGTAGACATAGTATCCCTTGGTTTCCTTAGGATATCCCACAAAAAGGCACTTTGAGGATTTGGGCGCTAATTTATCTGAGGCTTGTTGCTTAACATAGACCTCACATCCCCAAATCTTGAGAAAAGACAAACTAGGTTTACTCCCAGTCCATATCTCATACGGAGTTTTTTTTAATTGCCTTAGATGGAACACGATTCAGTGTGAACGCATCTGTCTTTAGGGCATGGCCTTAAAAGGACGGTGGAAGATCTGTTCGACTCATCATGGATCGAACCATATCTAATAGTGTTCGATTCCTCCATTCAGAAACGCCATTCCATTATGGTGTTCCTAAAGGAGTCAATTGTGAGACTATCCCACAACTCCTAAGATGATCAATGAACTCTTGGCTCAAATATTCACCACCCCGATCAGATCGAAGGGCTTTAATTGTGTTGCCAAGCTGGTTTTGTACTTCATTTTGAAATATCTTGAACATTTCAAAAGATTCAGATTTATGTTTCATCAGATAGATGTACCCATATCTACTAAAATCATCTATGAATGTGATGAAGTACGAATAACCTCCTCTGGCATTTGTATTCATCAGTCCACACACATCTGAATGTATGAGGCCCAACAAATCAGTGGCCCTCTCACTGTGCCCAGTGAAAGGTGACTTTGTCATCTTTCCTAACAAGCAAGACTCGCAAGTGTCATATGATTCAAAATCAAATGAGTTGATAAATCCATCTTGATAGAGTTTAGAAATTCGTTTCTCATTTATGTGGCCCAGACGACAGTGCCAGAGGTATGTCAAATTCAAATCGTTTGGTTTGACCCTTTTGGTGGTTATGTTATAGATATTTCCATGATTGAGTTGTTCCAAATTCAATATATAATGATCAACATGCAAATCACCATGAGCATAGAAAACATTATTACGATAAATAGAACATCTACCATTCCCAGCAATGGAAGTATAACCTTCCTTATCCAAATAAGAAAGAGAAACAATGTTACTACTCAAAGCAGGAACATAATAGCAATTGTTCAAAACTAACAAAAGCCCAGTGGGCAGAACTAATTCATAAGTGTCTATAGCTAAAGCAGTAACCCTTGCTTTGTTTCCAACTCGTAGGTCAGCTTCACCCTTCTTCAGCTTCCTACTGTCCTTTAGACCCTGCCCATTTGTACAAATGTGAGAACCACATGCGGTATCTAATACCCATGTATTGGAAGTAGAAAGATGAATGTCTATAACATAAATACCTGAAGTGATAGCCCCACTATCCTTCTTGTTCTTTTTTAGATCTTCGAGGTAGAGCTTGCAATTCCTCTTCCAATGACCAGGTTCATTGTAGAAGAAGCAGACTCCTTCCTTTGGAGGCTTTGCCTTCTTTGGTGCAGGCTTGGTTTCGGGCTTGCCTGACTCTTTGGTCTTACCAGATGAGCCATGACCTTTCCTTTGCCCTTGCCTTTCTTCTTCATACCCTTTCCTTTCTGAACCATCAAAACAGTACTGGGCTTCTTCTTAACACTTGGCTCAGCAGTTTTAAGCATCCTATGCAGTTCAGAAATAGATTTCTCCATGTTGTTCATGTTGTAGTTCATGACAAACTGGTCATAACTTTCTGGGAGTGAGTTTAAGATCAAATCGGTAGCTAACTCCTAGCTCATGGGAAATCCAAGCCTCTTAAGGTGATCAATGTACCCTTTCATCTTTAAGACATGAGCACTGACTGATGCACCTTCAGCCATCTTGCAGGAATGTAAGGCCTTAGTGGTCTCATACCTCTCTTACCTTGCCTGTTACTGGAACATTTCCTTGAGATGGACAATCATCTCATAAGCCTCCATATGTTCCAGATCTCTTTGGAGCTCTGGAACCATGGTGGCAAGCATCAAGCATCCCACATCGACAGAGTCTTCTTTATGCTTTGTGTAAGCATCTCTCTGACCTCTAGGAGCATTGGCTGCTAGCTCCTCAGGAATGGGTTGATCTAGGACATGTGCCTTTCTTTCTTGCTTGAGAACAATTCTCAAGTTCCTGAACCAGTCAAGAAAGTTTGTCCCATTGAGTTTGTCCTTCTCAAGGATAGATCGCAATGATAATGTAGCAGTATTACTAGTTGTCATGATTCTACAATTAAAATATGCAATTGAATTAGCAATCTCCCACTAAATATACAAACCTCAATGTAATAATTAGTGGGCTAAGATCCATATTTGGCTTAAACTTAAGTCCGCTTTGGCAGGACGCTTAAAATTAAGTTATTTAGGTAGGTAACACCTTTACCAATTACATCAAATGTAACTCTTAGATGTTCATGGGATTATATCATCATATGATCCGGCATGTTTTAATCCCATCTAATGCCTTGAGACCCAAAACCGTTTTGTTAATCTCAATTAAGTCAAACAATAACAAACATATGTGAGTAGCACCATTACTCTTGCTTATCTCCCCAAGATAACTCAAATGCACCCACTTTGGTGGAGTCTACAAGTGAGCGATTGAGGTTTTGACAAGTGTTCATTAATTGACGGCATTATAACTTAAGATTTCATTTAGAGGGCTTAATTAACTATCTGGTTTACAAGAATGCATGTATCGCGGTTGTATCTTATACAAGTAATATGCATATAAAACATACATGTAGTGATATAATCATAAGATGCATGATTTTAAATGTGACACAATATGGCTCACCTATTCTAAGTCCCCTCAAGCCAATGAGAGGAGCTCTCTAATAAGAAAAAGAAAAATTACATAAAGAAACCTCGTTTTAACATTCGAGGGGAATGAGATGAGAAGAGAATGTACATCGAGAGTAAATAGAGGAAGGCACGACACGCAGGCCGTATTTAGAAAAATTACAACACTTGTAATCTAGAGCCATATTGTTCACCATACCCAAACATTCAAGAATCAAGATTCATATTATGTGAAGGGCAATAAATGTTACAAAACTAAAACATTCATGCACCAAGAAAGGCAGTATATGTTACGATTAAGTCGCGCTATGACCAAGTAGCCACGGCGGTCCTGCTATTTTCTTAGATCTTCGTCAATTTTAATTGATCAAAATCAATTAATATGTATCACATACATGACCGATCAAAATCAAGAATTCCAATTCAGTTTCAATTTGGATTCCCTATATGTCATACATAATCGCACACATATCTTCGCACAATGATTATGCAATATGCATGTTCAATTCGAATTATAGAAATAACTAGTCGTACATCACATGTATCAACAATCGAACCTAACTTAAACACAAAACGGCACGGCTCTGATACCACTGTAAGGAATTGAAAGACACGTAGCGGAAAATAACTTTAAAATTTTCAACCCCTTGCCCGGATCTACCGATTGTGTTTAAGTCAAGTAGTAAGGGGTGTTACCTGCGGTATTCGAATTGTTAGTGGCTCAGGGATTCTGACGTTCGGGATGCCTATGCTCTCTTTTTGTTTGTGAGAAGTCGACAACTCAGATCGGCTTCCTCTACCGGTATCCACACGAATAGTGTTCCAATCACGAATGACGTGCTAGCGCCTCTGTCCTTCTAGGGCCTTTTTTCTTTAGAATCCGTCCTCACTGTCTCTATTTTGGCCGTTTCTTATCTAAACCTTTTGCACTCTTCCACACACAAAACCCTAGCTCCTAATATCAAATATATATGATGCTATTGGTATTATGAAGGACATTAGATTTCGGAATTAATCCTAAATTAATTCCGAAATTAATACAATATCATATATTGCGTAATCTGATAAGAAATCAATTAAATAAATATGGTTTATATATTAAATCCGTCCTACAGATTTAATTCACCTATTCATTTAATTCAAAATAAAGATATGACGGAATTATATTTGATTTATTCTAATAAATCAAATTTGAGATATTATATTATATCTTATCAATTTAAAAATGATATAGATTTAATTTATCCTTATAAATCAAATCTTATAAATATCTCTTATATCATATAATATATATATACGCGAATTTATATATATATATACACGTCCACCCTAGATTATTCATTGAATCTGGACATATCTTAGATTCAATGAATCTGGACATCATAGCTCGTGTTGGGCTATTTTGTGTGCGACCCTTTAGGCCCATATGTAGTTGGCAGTGGGCCATTTACTATAATGACTCACAAGTCGTAAGCGGTCTCTAGCAAGACATCACGACTACCCAAATCATATGAGGATCGATAAACGATGTAACCTTTCATACAACCATATCACGTCCCTTTTGTCACATGACATTTTGGTCATGGATGAGGCATGGAGAATGTCATCCTCCTATTCCTGACCGTTAGTTTCTCGATCCCTGAGTAGTCTGAGTATAGAAATGGAACTACCTTTCCATTATAGTATGGCCATACATTTCTCAAACTCACTCATCGAGGGGCCCAGTAATATCTCTCTATGAATGTGAGGGACAAATTCCATCTTGACCATTCACATTCCTCCATATGAAAAGCTACTAAGTCTGAACATAGTCTTTATGATCACTCGGTCAAAAGTGACTTTTGACTAGGTCAATGCTGAGCGTTTTTCATGTAGGAATCCATGATGATCTCAGGTCAAAGGGCATAGTGACATGGTTTGTATATGAGAGAAGCTTATGACTTAACCCATACAGCTCTCTCATAGCGGGTCGGTCCAACACCTTGTACTCTTACATGTGCCTATGACTTTGATTTATATCTCTATACATCTTTAAAGTCATACTGGTCTTATTTTATCTCTGCTCCCACATAGATGACCGACCAGGGACATTTAGGATAAGATCATGAGTTATCCAAGGATAGTCATCACAGTAAACATGCAAATAATATGATAACATAATTAAGAAATTCATAAATCAACAATGTTCATAACACAATGATTGGCCCCTAGGGCACAATTTCCAACACTTAAGCCTTACTGTTGACACATTACTATATGATTTGTGTGTTTCCACTCCCATTGGGAATAAAGTTTTGACTTTTAGTGTTTGCTTGAATTGCATTATCCAGTATGCCCATTGTTGCACTACGTTAGACCTTATATGCATGCCTTTCTATGATGTTGATTTTATCCTTGGCTTGAACTGGTTATCTTCACATAATATGCTCCTCAAATGCAAAAACAAAATGTTAATCCTTCCTACCCAAAAATCAATCCCTTGTACAGAAGTAAAGTTAGATTTGATCACAACATCCTAGGCGGATAAGTGTTTGAGACAGGGTTGCCAAGGCTACATGGTGTTCTTCTTGGTAAAAGTAGAAATTAAGGAAGAGATGACAGACATACTAGCAGTACGTGATTACCCTGAAGTTTTCCCAACAGGGATTAGTGGATTGCCACTAGAAAGAGAAGTGGAACTTGCTATTGACTTGGTACCAAGAATGAGTCAGATTTTGAAAGCTCCATGTCAGATGGCTCTAAATGAGATGGCAGAGCTGAAGAAGCAACTAGAGGAGCTACTAGAAAAAGGTTTCATACGACCTAGTGTATCTTTGTGGGGTATGCAGGTATTATTTGTGAAAAAGAAAGATGGTAGTCTAAGGCTATGTATTACTGGGAACTAAATAAAGTGATGATTAAAAATAAGTATTTATTACCTCGGATTGACGATTTATTACACCAATTGGCTGGAGCTACTGTATTTTCCAAGATAGACTTAACATCGGGTTATCATCAGCTGAGAATTAAGGCAGAAGACATTCTGAAAACTTCCTTTCAGACTCAATATGGACATTATAAATTCTTAGTGATGCCTTTTGAATTAACAAATGCACTTGCAATATATATGGGTTATATGAACAGAATCTTCGAGCCGTATCTGGATCAGTTTGTTGTAGTATTTATTGATGATATCTTGGTGTGCTCTAAGTCACCAGAAGAGCATGAGCAACATTTGTGGATCGTTTTGAGCACTCTAAGAGAAAAGCAGTTATATGCCAAATTGAGCAAGTATGAGTTTTGGCTAAATAAAGTTAGATTTTTAGGTCATGTAATTACCCAGGAAGGAGTAGCAGTAGACCTAAGCAAAGTAGAGCACTGTAAAAAAACAGGGTATTAGTAGCGGAATTTTATTTCGTCGCTAATCCCTCATAAATTCCGTCACTAAAATTGGCGATGAAATTTAGTGATGGAAAATTTTCGTCGCTAAATTAGTGAAGGATTAGTGATGGAATTTTATTCCGTCACTAACTTAGAGACAGATTAGTGACGGAATCTTATTCCCTCACTAAATTCTGTCACAAGTTTGTCGCAAATTTTGTTTTAAATGATTAGTGATGGAAATTAGTGACGAAAAAATTATGTCACTAATTTTCGTCACTAATTCGTCACTAACTCTCATTTTGTGATGTAAATTAGTGACAAAATTTTTCCGTCACTAATTTTCATCGCAATTTCGTCACTAATCCAGAACTTCATGACAGTCCAAACCAAAGCCATAAAATCTACAATAGAAGAAATGGAGAAGGATTTGTAATATTATACGCAGAAATTTTTGAATGGAAAGGCAGTACAAGACGTTGTGTACACATGCACACACAGACTATGACTACGGGGAGGGCTCTTGTTACCAAAACAGCATCAACGATGAAGGCACTCCATACTAGAATAGTAGTGATGGTGAAGGCTCTCCTTACCAAAACGACGACGATGGCGAATGATCTCTCTCAACGCAACAACATATTTTTCTAAGAGTGAGAGAGAGACACATAATTGCTGGAGCTATCAAATGTTTCTAGAGAGAGGAGGAAGAGCTTCAGTTTCACAGAGTTTTAAGGGGTAAAAATGTCTTTTCCTTTTCTAAATTAATTTCAGTTTGCTTCTTTGGTCTTGCAATGACATTTCAAAATATTTTGGGGCTGTTTGAAATAAATTGTTCATTGTAGTCCTTAATTGATATTTTCCCTTTAGTTTTATGCATTTATCATAGTGCTGTTATAATGTCATTTTAAAATACAGAAATTCGTCTTGCCTCCACCCTTTAATATAAAAACTAATTGAAAAGTTAAATTTAGTCTTAAATATAATATCTCAATTCACTTTGTTCTCCTATATTTATCATTATTTTCTTAAACTACTCCTATTGATTGAATTTTATATTAAGGGGGTTTGTATCAAAGGGAAATTTCAATGTAAATAATTTAAGAGGGTATTTAAGGAAATTAATACATATTTTTGACAAATAACTAATTAATTTATTTTCTTAATGTACCCAAACTAGTTAATTAAATGGGTCTTATATTAAAGACCAAAATAGTATTTCCCATAATTTAATTCTTACTTGGGCACTTAATATGATGATTAGCATTTAATTTATCAAACATGACGATTACCATTTGATTTACCAATACGTGATATGGTTTACAGTTTTCCACCAAATTCAACAAGGAGTATATAAATCAACAAAAATGACAAAAACTTGCCTATGTAATCTGCAGACAAAAAAACTTCAGCCGAAAAAATATCCGTGACCATATGTAATTTAAAATGGAAAGGAATATATAGAAAAGAATGGAGGGTATGAAAATTTATTCAGATGAAAAATCAAGACACAGTAATACACATATGAATATAATATAAGTATATAAACAACTACAGATAGTATGACTTTTGTCTTACATTTCATACAATACATCACCAATTGTCTCTAAATAGGGAGATCCCGTGGCAAGGGATGAATTTCGGGGAGCTCAATGCATCTTATTCTCAAGTGCAATATTTGTCATAAGTAATCAAATCACTTCTAATTTCATTATAATAAACCATCCGATACGGACGCCAATAATGTTTTCATTGTGAATCAACCTTGGCATGCCAAACACCAGAGAGACAATGACCTAAGACTTTTTGAATTAGATCGTAATTTGAGTGTGAAGATGTTTTTCTATAAGCACAAAGATCATGAATGATATGTGATAGTCTTCCAAACATGTCTTCAATAGTTTCATTCTCTTTTATTTTGGAGTGTTTATGTTCATAAACAAGCATTTCCATCTTTCAGATGCACTTAACTCTCTCCTTCATGGACGATTAATTTATCCCACACTTCTTTTGCTGAGTAGCACAGAGAAAGTGTTATATATTCTTCTAGCTTTATTGCACATAATATCTTCTTCGTTCCACTCAGATTTATCCTTCTCTATTGGGAAGCCATTAAGAGTGAGTTTTTCAAGACTGTGAGAACCATTGACAATCACTTGCCAAAGTCGATAATTAGTTTATTTGAGAAATACTTTCATTCTTTACTTCCAATAAGTGTAATTGGTTCCGTTAAATAATATAATGGTGGTCGAGTTAACAGAGTGAGCTTCGACATGGTACGGATCTGTATCGGTAAACATTTTCTGGCAAAAAGGAAACGAAACATTGTAATACATGAGTAATAAAGAAAGGTAATGAACAACAATAACAGGTATTATCGAGTTAACTATACAGATCGCATGACGTTATCTTGTTCCATCAATAACTAAATATTTGAATAACTATTTAAACAAAAGATGATGTTCAATAAATTCATTAATAAACAAGGTAATAAACATTTTGAGAAATTTGACTTTGATCTAAAGCAGTGAACAGATTAAGGGGCTTGCCTGCTTCCTATCATTATTGTGTTCATGTCTTCAAATATAAAATAAAATGCGCAACATGGGTAAAATAATGTCTAGGATTTTCTTAGCTAACGAGCATAATTATAAATTCATTTTTGTCAAAAAAACATATTAATATGAAATTCAGTAGTAATAAAAAAATTATAAATAATTTTATTCAATTGATGAACGACTCTATTTTCCAGAAGCTTACTCAAACATAAAGAAATTTTTTTAAAAATAAAATAAAATAAAAAGTGATCATGTCTATATATCCGCTATATTTATAAAGAGAAGTTCAATTCTCACGTTGGCTTTGACAAATAATACTAATAATAATAATCAGTGAGTGAAACTTGGTTGTTACTGGTCCCATTTTCTTACAGACAATAAGGCCCAAGAGCCAAGCGTCTCTCCTACCATTGTCAGTGCCTTCCGTTGTTATTACAGTACAGACAATAATTCTTTTCGGTGATGTGCTCCCACGCTACTAGAAAAATTTTAATTTTGAAACACTCCAAGACCAATTTATAATTATGCAGGTGTAATGAATCCAAATATATAATTCATATGGTCCACATCATTCAAATAAAATAAGAACATTTTTATTATACTTATACACCTAAAATTTAACGATGGAACAAGCAGGAAGAGATATTCAAGATAGGCCACCCCACATGCAAACGTAATAATTACTAATGTTTTAAAAGCTGGACAGGACATCGAATTGGAAAGATAAGAAAGTCATGGTTCGTTTGGTCCGATTGGTTGAATCAGCTGTTGGACCGATAACATAATAATTAAATAAAAATAATATTATATAATTATATGAGAATTTTTTGGCCTAAAAAATCAAAATAATATGTTATCAAGTAATTTATAAATAAAGTTAAATAGCTTAATTTCATAATAAATCAACAAATTTATATGTCTAAAAACGGATGTTTAATTTTATATTAATTATTTTAGATAAATATAAAAATAAAATATAAACGTGTAAATATATAAAATTAAACATAGGAAGAATAAGATAACTCAAATAAACTGAAATCAGATAAAAAATATAAATAAACATTTTAAAAAGATGCTGTCACCGTTGGTCGTTCCAATTATTTCTCACTCCACAGGGGTTAAATATTTCAATACCTCAGTGAATATGTGTGACTTTGTTGACTGGTGATAAATTTATTTACATTGAAACTAGTAAATGAGTCGTAGATTCACAGTGACATAATGGAGAAGAAAGGGAGTGATTATTGTCTTTTAGGCTGTTCATTTCATTTTCTTCCCATCTCTACGTTCTTTCATTTCGAGCTTCTTCCTTCTTCGTCCAAGCCCCAGCATATTCGAGGGTCATGGAGAGCAATTGGTTCAGGTTTCAACTTTTGTTTTTAGATTTCATTGACATTTTTTCATTATTTTTGCTAGAAAATATCATAAAAATATGCATTAAGGCTGTTTTTTTTTTTCACTGGTTCTTCCTTCTCCCCTCCCTTCTTTTTTCTTCTTATCCTTCAATTTCATATAACTAGACTCTCATCACATGACCTATCCGGCTTTTTAAAATCGGCACCAGTTTCCGGTTTGATAGTGGTTTCCGACTCAAAAGCCGTCTCTCATCGGCTTAAGACGACTCAACCTCTAAAGCGGTTTTCGACCCAAAAATGAGCTATTTAGAACTCATGTCGACTATCTAACCGGTGTGGTTGTCCGATTTGGTCTGGGTTCAAAACTATTGGTAATCACACTTAATTGTATAATTAGGATAGACCAAAAGAGAGGGTTAGGTGCAAGACCAAAATCTGGCATCTAAGGCTCTGTTTGGTTGGAGGGTTATAGAGGGGAGGAGAGGAGAGGGGAGAGAAGGGGATGAGATAAGTGGTGTTTGGTTGGGAAAAATAGAGGGGAGGGGAGGAAAGAAATATGTCTTTTAGTGCTCCCAGCCTTTCTTTCTGCTCCGTTCCAAATTTGGGGTATTTTGGAGGGGAGAGAAATATTATGTCCAATATTGACTAAACTACCCATACTATCTTTTCAATATTCCAAGCTTGCCCCTCTTATTAGAAAACCTTTTCTCCCTTCTTTCTCTTTTCAGCCAGTATTATTATACTGTAAGGGAGGTTACCGACTTGCAGCTTAGCTGTTTGAAAAGTCAAAGTCTTTGTCATCGTCAGTATGCTTGCATACTTAATTTTTATATATAGGCTTCACAAGTTGTATGATTGCTTTCTATTAAATTCCAAGTTCCCACTTTGTTGTGTTCATATAATAGTATAGCCTGGCTTATATTTTGCATAAATTGAAAACAAATAAGAAGAAAATACTCAAATTGAGAATAATTTTAATCATTTTTTGAGAGTGAAACTAATAAAAATAGCATGTATTGAGCAATTGAATTACTTTTCATATACACCGATTGATATATATACATATCACAATGTGTGTGTATTATAATCTCAGATGGGCTGCAAACATGCATATATATTAATCTTAGATAAGCTGCACACACACATGTATATTAATACATAGATATCATAACGTGTATGCATTATAATTATATAATATATACATGTCATACACATTAATACACATGCGTGTGTATTATAATTATAAAATTAATAGGATAGAATGTTAAACTTTTTATCATATTTCCTAATTTTTTTTAGTTTTATAATTTTTTATCACATGTAAGTGAGGTAATTGGTTTTTTTTGAAATTGATAAATTAAGAAATAATAATTTTGATATAAATATTGTAATAAAAGAATAACGTAGTCTAAATATATAGATAAGGACATATTTGTCAATTTACAATTACCTCTCCTCTCCTCCCTCTATGAACCAAATAAGAAATCTTCCCTTCCTTCCCCTCTCCTCCAACCAAACAAAACCCATGACCTCCTTTCCCCTCCTTTCCCTTTCTTTTAATTAACCTCCCCTCCCATCCCTGTGTTAAACCAAACAAGGCCTAAGGGATTCTAGGTAATTTTTATTGTCCAAATACAGAACCAAGTGTAAACCAAGATAATCGTCAACTTCAGCTTTGATGTCTCTCAACAACTCATCCTCGTAATCCTCAAGACTCCCATCAAAGGTTTTGATGGTACCATCTTCAACTACCCATATTTGACTCCTCTCTTCATCATCGCATACACGTGATCTCAATCTAGAATCATGACTAACAAGAACAACTCCACTAGTGAATTCATCCAATGCATCAGCTAACGCATCAATACTTTGCATATCTAGATGATTAGTGGGTTCATCCAAAAGCCAAAATATGGGGCTTTGACATGGATATAGAGGTGAATACTACTTGAGCTTTCTGCACTCCTATTAGTTTGACAATAGGGGTAAGATGATTATGGCTCGGCAATCCAAACTTACCAAGTTTTGCTTGAATAGCCTCTTGCTTACTAAGTCCTTCCTGATCTGGATGGAGACGAAGAAGATACTGCACAAATGTTCATCCATTGTTAGAAGGTCCACAAAGTACGGGGAATATCTTCCAATCCTCAATTTTTGACTTCTTCGAACTTCACCTTCAGTTGGAGACAAGTCACAAGCAAAAAGATTCAACAGCGTCGATTTCCCAGCTCCATTAAGCCCAACAATGGCTACACGAGTCCCATATCAATGCCAATATCAATATCTGAGAGTCTGAAATACGGTCGATTTGGATAGCTGAACCTCACTTCAATAAGTTGCAGCAAAGGAGGTGTTAGTTCAGTAGGTGCAGGGAACTGAAACTCAACATTGTAATCCCTCCACTTTTGTGGAACATCTATAGGGGCTTCATCCTCATCAACTTTGCCCTTGCCCTTGCCCTTGCCCTTGCTTTTGGTTGCTTCCTTAGCAGCTGCAACCTTAGCTCGATCCTTCACCTTTTCTTATTGAACCCAATTTCTACCTCTTTTAGCTGCTTTCATCTGCTTATCATAAATCTCAAACTTCTTATTCATCTCTTTGTGACGCTACTCATAACCACTTTCAAAATCATCAAAATTTCCACGATAGATATGAAGTTTCAAATCATGTAGATGAATAATCTCATTGCAAACTGTATTTAAGAAATCCCTATCATATGAGACGACTGCCAAAGTCTTCTTCCAACGGCACAAGTATTCCTCAAACCAGAGAATAGCTCTCAGGTCAAGATGATTTGTCAGTTCATCAAGCAATAATAGAGTTGGCTGAATAAAAAGTGCTCTATCAGTACTACAAAATGGTCCATTTTCGTCGCCTATTTTCATCTAAAATTAAAAACAGATAAAAATACAGCCTCATATTCGTCTGGTCATTATTGACTAGATGAATATGGGCCCTGTTTTAGGGTCCATATTCTTCTCCTGTACTTTGTTATTTTCACTCCCGCCTCCTGCTCCCTCCTCCATTTTCTCTCCCTCTCCCTTCGGCTCCCAAGTCCTCTAACCTTCGGCCTCCCAAAGTATCCCCCCCTTCTACCCCCTCCCCCACCGTAATCCCCCCCTCGCATCGTGGTCCCCCTACCCCAAAACCCCAACGTGGTCCCCTTACCCCCCGTAACTCCATCCCCCGGTCATGGCCCCCCTAACCCCACCATGATCCCCCCAGTTCCCCACCCCCAACCCCACCGTGGTCCCCCCAGTCCCCCCATCCCGTGGTTCCCCACCCCCTAACCATGGCCCCCCTGTTTCCCTACCTCCCTGCCCTCGTAACCTGTGACACCTCATGTTTAAATCAATTAACTTTCCTTGCGGAAGCATTTGGAATCACTTTTGAAGGCTACAATTGATGAAAAATCAAGTTCGAAAATTTTCATTTACAGGTTACTATTCATTGTCACCTTAAAATGTGACAAACTTCAAAAATTCATAACTAATTATAGAAAAATTGAAATTGAGTGATTCCAAGTTCTACAGAAAGCTCTTTGGATAAAATTTTGAGGAAAAATAGTTTCTGAACTGATTGCCTTGAAATTCGAGCTCAATTTCCTTTGAAAAAGTTACTGTTCATTTGGTCATTTTCGGATTTTACTGTATTTTTGCCTAACTTTGGAAAGGCATAACTTTCTGCTCGGTTATCAGAATCGGGCAAACTACCCCTCATTTTAAATAGAAACATCAGATCTCTTTGCTTGCCAAATCTTATGACCTAACTCACTCGTTTGATAGGTCAAACTGAGCTACAAATTCACTGCTCCAGGACTTACGTTTTATCCCTTAACATCTCTTTAATTCTTTTTATTTCTTTGGCATACATAACATGGCCTTACTCTTTCCCGTTCATGCTCATACACTTTCATTTATGCCATAAATATTATAATTAAATACATGGTATCATTGGCATCCATAACATAGTTCACAAAATAGTAGAATTATACATATATCAACAGTCTCATCCATTAACAAGAATAATTCTCCGCTTACTTCTCCTTGCTTCTCATGCCATCATTGCCCATCATTGCCCATCATTGATTGACCTAAATGGTTGGTTAGGGAGGGGTGAGATTCGGGAGAATCTCAGTAGCAAACACTACCCATAAGCATGCAAGACATAA
This sequence comes from Neltuma alba, assembly GCF_004799145.2. Taxonomy (NCBI): domain Eukaryota; kingdom Viridiplantae; phylum Streptophyta; class Magnoliopsida; order Fabales; family Fabaceae; genus Neltuma; species Neltuma alba. The sequence goes on along the minus strand of NW_021636128.1, from coordinate 54,171 downwards.
TGCACATGCATGACATGTTTATAACATTAACACATGAATGCCATGGAAAGTAAGCTAAAGCATTTCATGCTTCCATAACATATTGCCAAGGTAAAACATAACATAAACTTGCAAACATAACTTTGCAAACATTTCATCATAGCTTAGTCACATCATGGCAACACAATCACATCATGCAAGCATACATATCAAGCACACAGTATAGGTAAGTTCACTACCTTGTAACATGGCTTTCCCCTTGCTTTTCCTTTGGTTTCCTTGTCTTTCCAACCATGTGGACATTCCGTCAACATCACCAAACATCCTCTTGGATGTTCCAAAGATCCTAAACATAGTCACATTGATCATACAAACCATTAGGACCACTAGATTACATAAAGTTCAAGACTAGCTTTCTTGAACCTCAACCCTTTCTCTTAGTCTTAGGGTTTTCTTTCCAACTTTTCTAACATAAATCTTATCATTTCCCATCCTTAAGATCCATTTCTTGTCAATTAGGACCACTTTAGATGGCCTTAGATTCAAGAATACCAAATCTGGAAATTTTGCTTCGCGGGTACTATTCACGCAGAATTTCCAGAATTTTTGCTCAACTTTGAAAATTCATAATTAATTCTAGAAAACTCCAAATTGAGTTCTTCCAAGTCTCACTGAAAGATCCTTAAGTTAAATTTAAATGAAAAATAGTTTCAGGAACCAGTTCTACGCCGAACAGTACCGGAACTGTACGGAACTCAAAACTCTTCCAAAAGTTCAACACTGTTTCCAGATTTCAAACCCTAACTTTGAAAAATCACCATAAATCGTACACATATCCAAATGAAGTGTTCTACCTATGGATTTAAATCTCACAGAGTGTACTTTAAGCATGCAAAATTTCAGAATCAGATACGCACAGTAACTAATCCGAAATAGGCATAAAATCAGGTGCTATAACCACCACATACCGTGTTTTAGAGTTTGATCTGGCTTGGAACCACTTGGCCTTTCTTTCTCCCTCTTCTTTCTCTCTCTAGAAACCATTTTGCAAGAGCTTCCCCATGGATTCCTTATGCTTTGACGAAATGGTAGGGAGGGGAGGGGGTATTTATAGAAAAACAGACCGAATCTGGACCGTTGATCTTAAAAATACGTGGCTCGATCTGGACCGTCCATTTTCTCTTTTGATCTTACGGTGACAAGTGTCCTATGACATCATGCTTACCTCATCATGATGACATCATGCTTACATCATCAAGCCACATGTCTTTATCCGACCGCACACGTGCCTTGCATCCGACCGTACACGTGTCTTCCATCTAGCCGTACACGTAATATTTTCTTTTTCTCATCTAACCGTACACTTGTCACTTTTATGTCCTTTCATCATTTATGGCATTAAAATAGGGAGAAAATAAATGGAAATTCGTGCAAAAATATCTCCTTAATTATTTCTCCACCTATCAAGCCAATCTTGCACCATATCAGATACTTTTCGGGTCCTGACTTACCCTGTACCACCAGGACATGTTCTGACACTATTTTCTCATCTTAATTAAGTACATATATGGTGCCACCTTAGAGGAGCATAGATGAAAATAATTAGCTCTACTGACAGGCTACTTAACCTTACTGAGTCATGCAGTAGAGATTTCGCTATAATGGGTAGACAAAAGATTGTCTAAAATATTTCCATACTGCGTTCTGATTTTTATGCTGTCCATAAATATCTTCTGGTGACTCAGCATGATGACTCGTAGGTGTCATGATTACGCTTGATGACTCAGCATGATGACTCGTCGGTGTCATGATTACGCTTGATGACTCAGCATGATGACTCGTCGGTGTCATGATTACGCTTGATGACTCAGCATGCTGACTCAGCATCGTCATGATGGCTTTTAGATATTTTCTTTGGTTTTGTCTCCTATTTAGGGGACAAAATTATTTAATATTTGATTGGAGCATTTTATTCAGTCCAGAGCTCCAAAAATTCATCCAAAAATATCATAAAATTCCTCCTATTCTAGAGAAAATCTGTGAATTTTCTCAGGTCATAACTCAACCTATAGCCCCACTTAAAAATCATTCTTTAAAATGCTTTTTTGGGCACAACTGGCTTTTAAGTATTCTTAAAGCCATTTTGCTTGTCTTCTAGGGATGAGACTAATTTTATAATTTTCTACAGTCTCTTAGATCATACATCCCTATTTTACCATAATTTTCTGAGGTTTCCTTATGACTCAAACAATTAAATCTACCTCTACATCTTAGATTGAGCCATAAACTTCTAAATTCCTTTTAAGTTACCTCAGGGGTATTTTCATCATCTCTCTTCATAAAAGAGTCTTAGAATATTATTTCCCATTTTCTGGGATTTTCTTAGAATTTTCTAAGTACTTTCCATTTTTACCCCTGATGGCCGTAACTTTCTGAATTTACGGTTTTACCCCTGCTTAGGCTCAACCTCATAAAACAATCTCTTTGAGGCTTCTAACTTAACCTTTGGTCTGTATCTAGCCTCTTTTCTCTTTCTGGGCCTTTGAGACTTTACTGGAGCCTCTAACTTTGATTACCCTTTAGCCCCTTAAAACATTCACTTTGCAGTTTAGTCCCTAAAACTGCTTTAACTTTCTTTCTCATCTTTAAGACCTCTACTAAAAAGGGGTCTGGTAGCCTATCTCATTTAGGCTATTTCTGATAGTTCTAGGTCCAAAAATCAGGATGTTACATAACCCCCCTTCCCTACACCTCCCCCCAACTATGGTCCCCCCCGGGTGTCTCCCCACCCCCTAACACCCAAAAAAAAAAAAAATTCCCCTATCCTCTTTTTTCAATTGAAGGTACTCCTCTCTTTCATTTTAATTTTTTTCCTCTCTCTTTTCTTCTTTTTCACTCACATTTTGCTTGTTTGTGTGTTTGCAGCTCAACGTGGGTAATTTACAGCTCTCCCTCATTTTTAATTCTTCACTTCATAGGTAAGTTATGTTAGATATCTTTTCAAGGATTAATTGATTGTGCATATTGTTTATGTTGCTATTTGATGAACCTGTTGGAATTAGGGGGCATGTAATTGTATTGTAATTTAGATTTTTGATAAAATATAGATGTATAACCAATAATAGAATGGAATTGAGTTTTTGATTTTATATTATTTACACTTTTTTTAATTATATCAATGAATTATGCAGAATGAATGGTTTTAAATATTTTGTTATAGTAGTTATGGTGTTTGACTCACATTTTCTTTTTGTTTCACTCTTTTTTTTTTTGGTGTTTCCAGCTCACCTGTACTGTGGGTAGTCTGCAGTTCTTTTCATTTTGCATTCTTCACTTCATAGGTAAGTATGATATCTTTTTAAATATTAATTGATTATATATAATGCTTATTGTTGTTTGATGAACCTGTTGGAATTAGGAGTCTAGCTTGTGATTGTATTGTAATTTAGATTTTTGAATAACCTATGGGTAATACAGATGTATAATCAATAGAGTGGAATTGATGACTTTTTGATTTTATATGATTTGGTTTTTTGTTTTCATTAATTATATCTATGAATTATGAAGAAGTAGTGGTTTTAAATATTTTGTTGTAGTAGTTATGGTGTTTGATGAAATGGCTATCTCTCTGAATTACATGAAATTAAAGTATTGTTGATTTCGGTCTTAAATTAAATTTAAATTTTTTTACAATTACTTATATATTAACAGAATGGATTGTAGTTGAATGAGTGCTTTGAGAACATCTAAGGGGTATGAGGACACTGTAGAAGAATTTATTGAATTTACTAAAAGGAATGCTTATGACAAAAGAGGAAAGTATTTTTGCCCCTATGTTAATTGTTTAAATGGGAGACGATTGACTATTGATGGTTTAAGGAATCACTTATTTTGTGAGGGGATAAATCTTCTTGCGCCTGTGTTAATTGTTTAAATAGGAGGCGATTGACTATTGATGGTTTAAGGGATCACTTATTTTGTGAGGGGATAAATCTTCGATATACAAGATGGATATGGCATGACGAAAAAGGAACAATGCCATTGGTTGAAGAAGAGGAAGTAGTGGGTGGATTCAGTGATAGAATGCATGATATGATTCATGATGTTGGGCTGGGGTTCTCCGCACAATTGCATATAAATGATAGCTTGCAAAGTGATGCAGAAATAGAATTACTTTAATTGTTGGGTGATATGCTTCTGGCTGATAATGTTCTTCCAAATAGTATCCATGAGGCTAAGAAAATCTTGTCTCAGATGGGAATGGGCTATGAAAAAATACACGCTTATCCTAATGATTGCATATTATACAGGGAAGAGTATGTTGATCTTAGTGAGTGTCCAAAATGTGGATCTTCATGATATAAAGTGAAAAAGCACAAAGATAGTGATGGTGATGCTAATAAGACAACTAAAGGGCAACCTTTGAAGGTATTATGGTATCTTCCGATAATACCACGATTCAAAGGGTTGTTTGCTAATGCAACAGAGGCAAAAAAGATGACATGGCATGTTAATGGGAAAATATCAGATGGAAAATATCTTAGGCATCTTGCTTATTCTCCTCAATGGAAGAAAATAGATGAAATATATCTAGAATTTGGTAGTGAGCCAAGAAATCTTCGTCTTGGGCTTTGTACAGATGGAATTAATCCTTACGGTACTCTCGACAGCACACATAGTGCATGGCCAGTTTTGCTTGTGATTTACAACTTACCTCCCTGGTTATGCATGAAGCGCAAGTATATGATGTTGTCTATGATGATATCGGGACCAAAACAGCCGGGGAACGATATCGACGCCTACTTGGCACCTCTGATTAAAGATTTGAAGAAATTATGGGAGGAAGGCGTAGATGTGTTTGATGCACATAAACAAGAGTCCTTTAAGCTGCATGCAATTATCTTCACGGCAATAAATGACTTTCTTGCCTATGGAAACTTGTCAGGATACAGTGTAAAGAGACATAAAGCATGTCCTATATGTGAAGCGGACACACACTACCACCAACTTAAGCATGGAAGGAAAACAGTTTATCTTGGTCATAGGAGGTTTTTTGATTGATTCCACCCATACTGTAGATTGAAAAAGGTTTTTAATGGTTCACCAGAACATGGATTGGCTCTGAAGCCATTAACTGGAGAGGAAGTTTATAGTAAAGTGGAAAGAATTGATGTCATGTTTGGTAAGACTAAAAAGATTGTAGGTGAGAAGAACATTTGGAAAAAAAGGTCCATATTCTTTGATCTTCCATATTGGTGTAATCTTGATGTTAGACATAGTCTTGATATGATGCATGTGGAGAAAAACATTTGTGATAGCCTTATTTGTACTCTTTTGCACATAATAGGAAAAACTAAGGATGGAATCAATGCGAGACTAGACTTGGCTGAAATGGGAATAAGATAACGGTTACATCCGCAACTAAAAGAGGGTGGTAAGAGGGTTTATTTGGAGCCAGCTGTACACACATTGTCGAAAGCAGAGAAAACTAGCTTGTGCCGATGTTTGCATAACATTAAGGTGCCACAGGGTTATTCTTCTAATATGAAAAAGCTTGTCTCGATGGATGATTTAAAGTTAGTTGGGATGAAATCTTATGATTACCATGTATTGATGCAATAACTATTACCAGTGGCTATTCGAGGTATTATGAAAGATGATGTAAGAAACACAATAACTAAACTGTGTTTTTTTTTCAATGCTATCTGCAGAAAAGTTATTGACACTGAAAAGTTAGATGAATCAGAAAAAGAGGGGTTTGTTATTTTGTGTCAACTAGAAATGTATTTTCCTCCAGTATTTTTTGATATTATGGTACATTTGATAGTGTATTTAGTGAGAGAGGTATGGCTCTGCGGCCCTGTATATTTAAGATGGATGTATCCATTTGAGAGATTCATGAAAGTCTTAAAGGGTAATTCTAAGAATCCTTATCGGCTTGAGGCATCAATTTTTGAAAGATATGTAGCTAAAGAGGCCATAGACTTTTGTAAAGGATATCTATCTGGAGTGGAAGCACAAGCTCGACATGATGATGGGATAGGTAAGGGAACTCGAGGGCTTAAAGTGAAGAGCATTGTTCATGAAGAACTGTTCCAAGCGCACTTATACATTTTAAATAATATGAAAGAAGTTCAACCATATTTAGATAACCATAAGTAGATTTTAAAGGACAAGTATCCAAAGAAAAATGATAGACAGATAGCTAATGAGCATAACAAGACATTTATTGTGTGGTTCAAGGAACAGGTTTGGAAAGAGACAAATGTTTCTGACACAATAAAATGGTTAGCTTGGGGGCCTCGATTTGATGTCACCACTTGGAGTAGATATGATATAAATGGGTATTCCTTCTAGACAAAAGCTCAAGATGAGAAAAGTATTGTGTAGAACAGTAGGGTAATGGCAGTTGTTGAAGCAATGCATTTCTCTAGTACCAAAGATAAAAGCCCTAAATTGGCATCCATGGCCTATTATGGTGTTATTGAGGAGATATGGGATGTAAGTTACACTAATTTCAAAGTTTGATCCTCAAGTGTAAGTGGGTCAACAATAATGGTGTTCAAATAGATCAAAAATTTGGATTTACATTAATTGATCTTCATAGGGTTGGTTATACAGATAAACTATTTATTTTAGCAAGTCAAGCAAAACAAGTGTTTTATGTCACCGATCCTGCAAATACCAAATTGTCAATTGTGCTTCAAGGTAAAAAAAACAAAAGGACGATGATCCAACTTTTAACATTGATGAGACATCACCTTTCACTACAAATCTACCTCCATCAAATGAACTAGAATTGGTAGATGATGACGAATATGTTGTTAGGACTGATCACTGTGAAGGAATATAGGAAAATGCATAATGTAAGACCCTAACAGAAAAGTTATGCACTATAATAGAATTTTGTTTTTCTTATTTGTTAATTTTTTATTGATTTCATTATAGTTGACTCGCCTGTTTCACTCTGGTTTGCTAACAGGACATGGAGGATGATGATAGAAACATGGACGATTTTGGTGAAGATCAAGTGAACGATAAACCTATTAGAAAAAAGGGTAGAGGCACCACAAGAATGCCAAAGCTAGCAGTACGTCACGGGAAAACTCTAAGGAAGCATGTAGATTTTGATGATAATATAAATCCAGTTGGTCCAGAAGCAGATAGGTTCATAAGCTACGTAGGCATTCTAGGTCGAAACAGAGTGAGCATTCTGTATTCTAATTGGAAAGAAGTACCAAATAAAACGAAGAATGCGATTTGGCAAGATATGTTGGTATATAACTTCATAAACTTCTTGTACTTTTTAATAATATTTCTTACTATTAAATATTCTAATTTCATTTATTACACATGAACCTCACAGCAAACCTATGATATCCCTCCCACAGAGGAGATGAGAAAACGGTGGCTAGACCAAGTACGTGAATGATGGAAAGATTTTAAGACAATTCTCACTTGTACTTGCATTCAAGGGCCTAAAAAGGATGAAAACCCATGTGATTTTTACTTATTTCTTGAAGAAGACACTTAGAGAAAATTTGTTGCGTCACATTTAGATCCTGAATTTCAGGTAAACTTCTACTTAGTGAATATGACCATATAAACTAGTTTTATTTCATTGAACTAACTTCATTTTTGTTTGTTTTCTATAGAAATTAAGTGTTAAAAATAAAGAAAAACAATCTAAAAATCTGTACCAGCATTACATGTCTCGTGGCGGTTACAGAAAGGCACAACAAGAGATTATGGAAACTCATTTGCGAAAAATGCAAGAAGCTGCAAAGTTAGACCCCAGCATTATTGTTCAAGCCCCCTCTCCTCCTTCTCGACATAGAACAGGGAAGCATGTAAGGATGAAGAAGGGTGAATATATCAATCAGACTGTTGCTAGCATTGCTAAAAAAATTGTAAATACTTGAATTAAAACAACCTAAATTAAATTAGTGTTCACATTCTGTTGACTTATCATTTATTGCTTGTACGTTATAGGATGCACTTGAGGAGTAGAGCAGTCAAGGTTCTTTTACTCCAAGTGGAAAGATAGATATCCTAACAGCTGCAACTGGGAAGTTAGACCATCCTGGTCGAGTGAGAGGGTCATCAAAGATAGTTGGTTTAACCCAATTTTTTGGTTTTGGTTCACAAAGCTCTACAGGCAGAAGTGTCCCAAGTGTTGACTTGATAGACAAAATTCGAGCAGAAGTTCATCAAGAGATTATGACAAGTGATAAGGTTCGTCAATTCTTCAAAAATGAGTTTACATCCAACATTTGGGAGGAGATGCAGTCCTTAGTCTCAAGCATGCAAATTGGGCAATTTCAACCACAAAAACGTACACCTTAGGTATATAATTAAGCACAACATAATTAATTTGTTTTGAATTTTGTCAACATTGTTTCCATTTAATTCCATTCTTTTATTTGTATCATGGACTCTCAGAATTCTCCAGCATATGGCAGCACAAAAGGGAGTTTCAATCCACAAGTGCCGTCAGCTCCGTTATACCCTAGTCCCACACCAAATGATGGAGAACCTTGTGTTCTCTATTTAGATAACCCAAGTATGCATGTTGTTACCAATGCCATTAAATACACAAAAGGGTCTAAAATTCATAATCAAAAAATTCCAGCGGACTCGGTTAAAGTGACGGTTACGGCTGTTCGAGAGGAGGAGGTAGATGTAGACTTGCCATTTTCCAGTGACGAGGTTGGCAAGCTAAGCGAAGCAAAAGGGCATTTTATTTTATGGCCTAAAAGACTAAATGACGTCATATCTCCAATGGTACAAAACACAAGTATTTTCTAATTTCTCTTTCATATACTATTTATGTTACTTATTTTTATTCTATTTTTCTATTTAGGATGTTGAATATGCTACTAAATTTCCCTATTTGGCACAACTGTATGACATTTATGAATCAGTTAACAAAGTCAATTTACAAATGCCTAATAGGATTGTGGGAGAGCAAATCACATATCATTTTGGATTGGACAAAAAGGATCTCAAGGACTTTCTATCCCTGGATCAGCTAGACATTGCACGGATTCAACTAGCAATAATGTGATTTTATTTTATCATTTATCTTTTCTAATTGCTCATTTTTACTTATATATATGAATTAATTTTTGTTTAGTATCAAATTTGATAGCTACTTTCATAACTTGTGCTCTTTTACGGGAAAGGGACATTTGTATGGATTCATGTGTCCAACCGCTTTGCAACCTGTGAAGAACAGCATTGATAAGCAGATGAGATACGTGGATAATACCATGTCAAACCCTCACTTACCTTGTTATTTTGCTCCAATTATCGAAAAGGAAGTAGCTTATATTTATATTTGAATATTTATATATATATATTTAATTTTCAAAGAATCTTTACTGGTTTTCCTTCTTTTTATATTTTAGTCAACATTGGTTGTTGTGCATTCCTTGTCCCAAAGATAATTTTATTTACTAGTTTGATTCATTAGGTCGTCCATCAAGTAGGGAAATGAAACATGTCTTCGACACATAAGTTTTGTTGTCATATATTTAGTTTTCCTACTTCATTAAGTTGTTCTAATCTTTGCTCATTTCTATTTGGTCATAGGTCTTTCAAAACATATTGTATGAGGGGAGGGAAATGCGAGGGAAAAAAATGACAAGATTGTTTGGCACAAACCAAAAGTAAGAACATTTTCAATTCTTTAATGCCATCAACTATATATATACATATTCATATTCACTTTGATTTTACAGTGTCATCGACAACCAGGAAGTGCAGAGTACGGATATTATATTATCCGTTTCATATATGAAATTATTGAGTCTGAATGTATTCTAAATTTTGAGATGGTAATAATTCATTTAATTATGATTATTTGCTTTTTTCTATTGAATTGTTTTTCTTTAATTCTCTTATTTTGATAAATTCAATCTTCTTATTTATAACTTACAGATCTTTGATGATGACAACTATTATAATGATAAAGAGATTGATGCTATTCGAGATCGTTTTTGGCAGGACAATTTCTTCAAGAGTTTTACTCTCAAAATGATACATGAGGTTGGCTTGAATGGTACTGAAGTGCCTAGGATTATTTTGATTGTTAAAACATATTAGAATGTTATTAGGATTGTGTATATATTCTTTTTCCATGGAATGGATCTAAATTTGGTGTTGTGTATTGATGTTATTAGGATTGTGGATTATGGAATGGATCTCAATTTGTTGAATTATTATGTATTGATATTATTAGGATTGTGGATTATGGAATGGATCTGAATCTGTTGAATTGGCTGTACTTTACTTTTTGCAAATCTTTCAGGGTTTTCTGTAAAAAAAATTCAGGCAATTTCACATTTGTGAGGAAATTTTTTTTTATGGAACATATTCGTCTGTTCAATCAGAACAGACGAATAAGACAATCATATTTCTGCTCATTAGGAACAGACGAATATGAAGCATCATATTCGTCTGTTCCTAATGAGTAGACGAATATTCGTCTGTTTTGATTGAACAGATGAATATGATGTGTCATATTCGTCTGTTACCAACAGACGAATATACAACATTTATCTACGTCTGCTTCTTCTACGTCCCCCTCAAAATAGACAGAAAAAAACCTCCAGAACAAACGAAAATGACCTTTTTTTTTAGTAGTGTATCTAAAGAAATTCTCATCCTCCAACCCCTGCTAAATGATTTTGTAGGACAGCTCTATATATCCTTTGTAAAACCTAATCCTGCTAGAATCTTTGATGCTTGAGCTTCAGCTGCATCAGATCCCATCAGTTGTAACTTCTCATACAGCTCAGCAAGCTTCTCTCCTCTTCATAACTATCATCCTTGTCTATGCTTTCTTCAACAGAATTTGCATTTTGAAGAAGAAACACTTCTTGTCGGGTTTTAATAAGTACTTTATTTGCTGAAACAACAGCTTCAAGTGCTCTTTTATCATCACCAACTCCCTCCTGTTCAACCAGAAGCACATCAATATTCTTCAAAACTGGTATCTTCCTCTAGGCAAGGAGCTTCAGCAGTGTGGACTTACCCTTTCCATTAGGCCCAACCAAACCATACCTCTTCCCATAAGATATCTTCACTGATGCATTCTTAAGGAGTTCTTTACCACAAGCTGACACAAAAAAGTTTTCTATTGTCACATCTTTCACATTGGCATCAGCATCATTTTCTCTATCAAGTACTGAAGTCCAGCTTCCAATGACCACAGTAAAAGCATCACAGTCATCCTTAAGTGCTTCTTGCTTAGCCAACTCTGCAGCATAGGCAGCAAGAAGATCCTTCTTTTCCCGTTTTTTCAACTCTTTGTCAGCGATAGACACCTCAAGAGGTTTTAAATCAGGCCTTTGCTGTTGAGTGGACCGCTAAGGCACATTATCTTGTTCTTGCTCCTCTTTCATGATATCTTCATCTTCATCATCAGAGGGAGGAAGATCAAGACCATTAGTGTATGCAGAAACTTTTGGAGCAGATTTTGCCTTGGGCTTACTAGATGATGATGCCTTTTTGGGTTTGTTAGGTACCGGTTAGGGGAAAACAGAGGATTTAGAAGGAGAGGAAAAGAAAGGAAGAGGAACTAGAACCAGAATTTGAAGTTCTAGGGGAAGAGATAGGAAAAGAGTGTTTACTGAATTATACTTCATTCATAACCGTAGCTTTTCTTACATACTAGGCTTTTATACTAAGCCTCACAACTGATCAATAACTAACAGATAAGTCCTAATGACTGAATAGTAATAAAAGACATAAAAGAAATAACTACATATAACTACCGCTTAAAACATAGAAAATAACTAGTCATAAAACTACCCCTTCTTCCCAGTTTTCTTCCTAGCATATACTAAGAGTGGACACTGGTTCCTATCATTACTCCCTCCCTGGAAGACAGCCTTGTCCTCAAGGCTGAAAGTAGGAAACTGTACTGCCACTGCATCATAAGTCTCCCAGCTAGCCTCCTCTATAGGATGATTTTTCCACTTGATGAGGAGCTCAACAATGTCTTCTCCTTCTTTCTTCGTGAGCCTACTTTGCAGTACCTATTCTGGTTTCAATTTGAAGTTCCATTCATCATTCATCAACAAGGGTGGAAGAGAAGATGGAGTAGGCTATCCATGGGCTGGTTTGAGAAAGGAAACATGAAAAATAGGATGCACCTTAGACCCTGGTGGTAAGTCTAATTCATATGCAATAGCTCCAACTTTCCTCACAATAGGATATGGTCCACAATAACGAGGAGAGAGTTCCTGAAATTTGCTTATGGTCAGAGAAGATTGTTTGTAAGGCTGTAGTTTCAGATAGACCATATCTCCAGGCTGAAATTCCACTTCTCTACGCTTAGAATCAGCAAGCATTTTCATCCTTGTTTGAGCCACAACCAAATTATCATTAAGAGCTGTAACTACAGTATCCCTCTCCTCAAAATACTCTTCAGGCTCAACTAATTGAGTACCACCTTTAAGAAAAGGTAAAAGAGCAGGGGGGTCACGACCATAAATTACCTTAAAAGGTGAATGCCCAGAAGCAGAATGGAACCCTTTGTTGTATGAAAACTCAGCCCAATGCAAGTAGTTGCTCCAAGTCTTAGGATGATTAGTAGAAAAGCATCTCAAGTAGGTTTCCAGACACCTATTCACCACTTCTGTCTGTCCATCACTTTAGGGATGATAGGAAGTACTCATCCTCAGTTTAGTGCCACTCAACCAGAATAATTCTTGCTAAAAGGAACTTAGAAAGATAGGGTCCCCATCTGACATAATTGAGGATGGGAACCCATGTAATTTAACAACATCTTTGTAGAATACATGGGCTATAAATTTTGCTGTATATGATCTGGGCAAGCCGATGAAATGAGCATACTTGCTAAGGCGATCAACCACCACTAAGATAGCCTCCCAACCATTAGATTTTGGTAACCCAGTGATGAAGTCTAAAGAAATCTCCTCCCAAATTTGTTCAGGAATTTCTAAAGGCTGTAAAAGACCACTAGGAGCTTGTGGGAGGTACTTATTCCGTTGGCAATATAAACAATTCTGCACAAATTTTTTAACCTCTTCCTTTATGTTTTTCCAAAAGTAGTATTGTTGAAGCCTTTTTAGAGTTTTGACATGACCTCCAGTAGGAGAAGAATGAGCTTCAGAGATTAATTTGGCACTCAATTCAGATGGAGCAGGTATGACCATTCAATTCTTATAAAACAACTTTCCATCCACTAGAGAAAAATGAGGGACAGATTTGGAATCACGCTGCAAAGAGCGAACAATTGTGGCAATGTACTGGTTCTGTAGCAAATATGTGGAGAGAGTATCAAAGTCAGTGGCATATGGAATGGAAATAGCAAAGAAATCTGCAGAATGGGGACAACGAGAAAGTGCATCTGCCCCCTGATTTGATGAACCTGTCTTGTGCACTATTTTGAAGTCAAAAGGGAGCAACTTCAAAATAAGGCGTTGCTGATTAGGTGTAGACAATTGTTGCTCCAATAGATATTTAAGAGAAAAATGGTCCGAATGGACTTCAAACTTGTGCCCCATTAAATAATGCTTCCACTTCTCCAAAGCTGAAACTAACGCTAGTAGTTCCCTGTAGTATGCAGACTTGTGGCGCTTGGTTGGAGAGAGCCCATTGTTATAGTAAGCAATTGGGTGGCCATTTTGCTGCAGAATAGCTCCTAACCCAATTGAAGAAGCATCACATTCCACTATAAACATCTTTGTAAAGTCAGGCAAGGACAGAACAGGAACACTTGTCAAAGCCTGCTTTAAATTGTCAAAGGCTTGTTTCGAGGAATCAGTCCAGTGGAAGGCATCACGCTTAGTCATATCTGTAAGTGGTTTAGCAATCTGTCCATAGTGTCTCACAAAACGCCTATAATACCCTGTGAGGCCCATAAACCCTCTCAATTTTGAAATATTGTCAAGTAGAGGCCAATTGACTACCGCAGCAATCTTTTCAGCATCAACAGCAACTCCTGCCTGAGAGATGACATGTCCCAAGAATGCAATTGCAGATTGAGCGAAATTACACATCTTAGGATTAGCAAAGAACTCATGCTGTTGTAGAGTGTGGAAAACAATTCTCAAATGAGCCATGTGTTGCTTAAAACTGCCACTATAAACCAAAATGTCATCAAAAAATACCAGTAAAAATTTTCTGAGAAAAGGCCTGAACAAATTATTCATGATGGCTTGAAATGTAGAGGGGGCATTAGAGAGACCAAAAGGCATCACAATAAACTCATAATGTCCAGAATGAGTCCTAAATGCAATTTTAGGAACATCATTCTCAAGAATTCTGATTTGGTGATAACCGAAGCGCAAGTCTATCTTGGAAAAATAAGTAGCTCCATGTAATTCATCAATCAACTCATCAATATTAGGTATAGGATACTTATCTAGTATTGTAATTTTGTTCAATTCCCTGTAATCCACACAAAACTGCCAAGTAGAATCCTTTTTAGGCACCAAAAGCACAGGACTAGCAAAAGGACTCACACTAGGTTGAATAAATCCTTTGCTTAACAAATCTGCCACTTGCTTTTCTATTTCATCCTTCTGGCAATGTGGGTACCTATAAGGACATATGTTGGGAGGTACAACACTGGGGATAAGAGGAATTGCATGGCAATGATCACGAGTAGGAGGAAGAGATTTAGGTTCCTCAAAAATCCTAGAATATCGCTGCAAAAGTTGCTGTAGATGCTAGTAATTCCAATGATCATAATTTTCATCTGACATACTATTCATAGATGCCACAGACACTATATGAGGAAGATTCCCTTGTAACTTGTACTTCTTTCCATCCATCTAGAAAATCATATACATTTTCTGCTAATTAGCTTCTACAGTATTGAGGGAGGCCAGCCATTTTATTCCCAGAACCATGTCAATAGCCCCGAGAGTGAAAGGAAAAAAATCTTCCCGGATTGTGAGGCTTTGGACTTGAACTTCCAGTTGCTTACAAACAGATTTGCACATGATGATGTTTCCATTTCCAATCTGCACGCCAAAAGGTGGAACAGGTTCTATGGGAATCTTTAATTCTGCTACTAGTTGGGAAGAGATGAAGTTGTGGGTAGAACCACTGTCAACTAAGATAAGGACAGGCTTAGATAGGACATTACCACAAAGCTTCATGGTAGTGGTGGCTGTTCCACCCAGAATAGCATGAAGAGAAATCTCTACAACAGTAGCTTCGCTGGAATTTTTTGCCTCTTCTTGCTCGACAGTGTTTTCTTCCATATCTTTAGTAATTTCTATCAGTTTGAAAGAGGACGTTTTGCATCTGTGACCTGGAGAAAATTCTCCCCACATTTAAAACAAAGTCCCTTGTCCCTGTGTAACTGCTTCTCCATATCTGAATGAAGTGGGGTAGTGGTAATTGCCAAGGCAGTTGGCTTTTGCACTCCACTATGTGGAATAACTGCCGTAGAAGTGGAGGAAGTGGTGCTCGAAAAAGGCCTCTGAATAAAATTGTTTTTATTTTCAAATCTACGTGTCCAATTTGAACGCTGACTAGGACGGGTAGAATTCTGCATTAATAATTTTGTCTCAAATTCAAGAGCCAGACTTGAGGCCTTGTAAACCGTTCTTGGTTTCTGGATTTTAACATCAGATTGCAATTCCTCCTTTACACCATTAATAAACACTACAAGTAAACAGTAGGGGTGTTTAATTTGTCCTGTCCCGGTCCCGGTGAGTTTAGGACGGGACGGGATAGGACAAAAAATTTCGGGATGGGACGGGACGGGGTCGTCCCATCCCGGGATTTTTTTTCTTTGAAAAATTATTTATTAATAATTATTATTAGATTATTCAATTTACTTATTAATAATAACTCTTGTTTTTATGGTGATTTGTAGCTCTTAAATTGTAGTATTATCTCAACAAAATCTCCTTTCTTAATAAAATAATTCACAAAGTCATTATATAGTGTTTTTTTTACGGTATTTTTTTTACAGTTATTTTTACACACTTTTTATGCTATATAATTGAGCTTTCTACGTAATATTTTTTATCTTTAGAAGCCCAAAAAAATAAGTATTAGAACATAAAAAAAATTCATATAAAAATTATAGTTTTTTTTTTAAAAAAAGGGGGAAGCGGGATGTCCCGGTCCCGTCCCGGTTTCGTCCAGAACTGGAACGAGACAGGACACGAGACAAAATCCCTGTCCCGTTCCTGTTCACCGGTATGGGATCGGGACGGGCCCGTCCCGTCCCTTCAACACCCCTAGTAAACAGTGTTGAGGCCAACCTCTTACCCGTGATGCTCTGCGAATAAACTCCTATTTGTAATCATGAACAGTACCCATCTGTTTAATGCTACAAAGATATACATCAAGATTTTGAAATTCAGTAGGACCAAAATGCTCTTGAAGGACTTGAATTAATTCCTCCCAGTAATTAATTGTTCGTCCAGAAGAGACCCACGTAAACACATCAAGAGCATCCCCTTCTAAGTTCATGGCTGCCACTTCAACTTCAATATCTTCAAGTGTTTGATAATACCTGAAATATTTTTCTGCCTTAAGTATCTAGCCTCTAGGGTCCCCACCATCATACTTGGGAAACTCTACTTTAGTATGGGGCCTCTTATTAGGATTCTTGCTCCACCAAGGGGTTTCAACCTCAACATCATCATTCTTTGTTTGGAATGTTCTATCAAGATGTGTGGAATTTACTGCTATAACCTCGGGCACTTTCTGTTTCCTTAATTCAAAAATCTCAACATCCATTTGGTTAAGTTTAGCAACAATTATAGACAATTGTTGAGAAAGTTGATGCTGAGAAGTAGGGTCCTGTGGTTCATGTGAGGGTATTTCAGGCGAATCTGATGTTGGAGTCTGGAGAAGAGGAGGAATATATTGTCACCGCAACCCAGATCAAAAGGCTCTGATGCCAAATTGTTAGGTATCGGTTAGGGGAAAACAGAGGATTTAGAAGGAGAGGAAAAAAATATTATGTCTTATCCTGACTAAATTATTCATATTAGTTTTTGAATATTTCAAATTTATCCTTTTTAGTAAAAACTTTTCTTACTCTTTTTTCTTCTTGGCTGCTATTCTTTTACCAATTGTTATCTTGCTTGGCCTTTACTCCATTGGCCGTCAAAACATGTTGTTCTCGCCATCATCATTGCCAACTACTCCTATAGCTACTCACGTCTTCATTTAGGTAAGTGTTAGAGTTCTTGGTCATCAAATTATAGAAATTTCCCACTAAGAATTTTGTTATCATTTGTTTGAATGAAGGGAGTGAATCAGGTATGATTTTTTTATTTAGTCATCAAGTGCTTTGTTTTTTCAAATAACTGGGTGTAATTTTGTGTATTACATGAAATTTGAGAAATAACATTATTCACTCATAAAATAGTGCTTTTTGGATATTAGTGGAGCTTTTATATTGATTAAAAGTAAAAAGATTGACTTAAATAATTATTTGCTTTGGGAGAATCAGCGTTATCAAATCGGATCAATGAGTGATGCCTTCATCCATGATTCTTTGCAATCTTAAAAGCCATTTACTTACATATATAATATTGAGTATGAGAGTATACATATATAGACTTTAATTCTTTGTTATAGTTCCTTAGACATTTTTTTTTGAGGAAAAAAATTTACTTAACTCCCATATTTCACATTCAATTTTCAAAAGGCCTGAAACATCCTGAAATGCCAGTGCACCCCATGGGATAACTTGAAATTAATTCATATAAAGAAAAGATAGAAATGCCCTAAAAAAACAAGAAGATTTGGTGTCCTGAAGATAGGGAGAAGAACTTGGCGTCATTTTAGACCAACCACCATATAGTGATGAAGGGAGACTATTCCACCACCATGAGTTAACAAAAAATGTAGTGGGGAATGATTAATCTAAAGTCACATTCATCTATCAGCTCTTGAAGTCACTAGTTCTTTGTGTTAGGGGGTGTTTGGATGAAACCAAACTATGGTTTGGAGAATAGCTTCTGGAGAGTAGATTTTGTGAAAAAGTGATTCTAAGAAGTGAAAGTGTTTGGATAGTTATTACCAGAAGCACTTTTTACACGTGCAAATTACTAAAAAGGGTATAAGTTAATATGATAATTATATAAGGGATAGATTTTATAATATATTTTGATTTGAAGAAATAAAATTGTTAATAAAATAATTTTTACTAACATAATTAATAATATATAAGATAATATAATTAATAAATAATTATATTATCTTATATAAAATAATTCAGAGTAGCGACGGTGAAGGAAGGGCAAATAGGGGAGATGAAACTGTCGGTGAGTGATTTCGAGCTGGGTAATGGGTGAAATAATTGATGCTTGTGACTGATGAATGATTTCGAGCTGGGCAATGGGTGAAATAATTGGGGTATGCTTGTGACCGGTGGGTAATTTTGAGTTGCTGAAATAATGAGTGAAATAATTGGGGTGTTTTCAGTCAAATACCGTTGGCCCCTCTGATGCTTCAAATTTTAGTCCCCAAAACCGATAAATTTCCACTTCTGGGCAAACCATGGTTTTACCGTATCAAACTAAGGTTTCAGAACAAACCAAAGTTTTGAAAAAATTGATGTTGTTTGGGTGACATCCCACCCAAAACCATGGTTTGGGCCAAACCATGGTTTTGGGGAGCACCCAAATAGGTCCTTAATATAAGATGAAGTATACAGCTAGTTTTGATGTAAAAATATTATTGGACCTTGTTAATGATGTGGGAGTTGCATAGTTAATTGACTACAACAATAGCAACAGTCATATATATGTTTGTAAGAATGAGAAAGATTTGACACAAGTGTCATAGTTGGATAGTGCACAAAAATAAGTTCTTTTTAATTAGGTTTAATGAGATTTTATGTATAGAATAAGAAATTTGTCATATTTTCATAAACAAATAATAATATTTGGAACTCATACTTGTTTATATATGCAGAATAGATGATTTGATAGGACCTTCTTTTCTTTTAGAAGGTCAGTATCTCTAACTATATGGGATTTAGACATAGGCAACTTAAACACATCTCCTTTACAAAGTGTGTCAAAAACAATAGCCATTGAAAGGGGGAAAAGAAGCTCAAACATAGAAAGTCTAGGCGTGAAAATGTTACCAACACTAATGCCAATGATTAATTTTCAAAGTGAAAAGATTTGTTTATTTCGAATGGTCAAACATTTGCTCACGCTACACAATTTAGAGAATCACTATGCATGTATAAACTTGCACACAACTTTGTATGCTAATTTGTGAAGAATGATAAAGATAAGATTATTGTGAAGTGATGTGTAGATGGTTGTCTATGGAAAAGAAAAAATTACCATGTCTGAAGCAACATATTTTATTAATAGAGGGTCCATTCAAATGTTGAAATTAACATAAAGTCCCCAAGAACCTGCAAGTAAAACATTCAAATTGTGAAAATATGTTTTTGCCCTCATTGATTGAAAAAGAAAAATAGATGAGAAGAGATGTCAGTTCGCACTTTTTCTCTGCCACATGAGGAAGGTAATGAGCTTTGCAATTAGCTCCATCATTTGATTATTCCAAGAGCCATCTTTTTTCTTTATTGTATTTGTAGGTCTCATCATTCACAACATTTATATTCTTTTTCCCTGCAATATGAAAAGTTTAATTTTGGTTTGAATTTTGATTGGGTACGAGTATGCGGGTATTGAGGATATCCTTTAGCTCATATGTTGAATGGCTTACCCATTTTAATCTTATGTCCTCTTAATCATTTTAGGTGTTGTTTCATTATGTGTGAGTGGGGCTCTGAATTTATGCTTTGTTTTTTGGTCTATGAATGAATATGATAGAAGTTTTTGGTCCTAGAACCCCTGTTATGTGAAGGCAAAATGTGTTGTCAATAGATGCATGGAAGGTTGTCAATATTGTTGTTTAACTTGTTAATAACAAGTATTTGTCACCGATTTATATGAAAGATGGTAAGTTTAAGAGGGAAGCATCTGTTTTGTTTTGTTCATATAGCAAGACACTTGCTTAAAGGTATAGAAGATAAAATACGATATGTTAGGGATAGTGTGAGAACAAGAATCATAAAGGAAGGTATAACATTTGAAGAATTGAGAAGAATGATAGCATCAATTATGGGAAAAGAACGTGACAAAATTGCAATGAAATTCTCAGTTATCTTTGATACAAGTACATTTATTGACCTTACAGATGATGAAATAGTGGGACATTTAATTAACTTTAATGGAAAAAATGGTTATATATATGAGAAAATAAAGATGAAAATTCATAACCAGTAAGGGATGATTCAATGGAGCAGTAACATGTACAAGTTTTATTTTTTATTTTTTTGAAGTAATATTGTCTATTGTCATTTGTTGCCACTTAACTTGTCATTTCAGTGGTCGAAACTTGTTATTAACAATATCTTGATTGTCATTTACTGTAGGATGGATGAATTGTTTGGAGGTTCAGATGTATTGTTTATGTCTTTACTCACTCTATTTATTGAAGACCCATTGTCATTGTCGTGTGGTTCGCAAATAATGCCAACACCTTAGATAGACATACA
Source organism: Neltuma alba (assembly GCF_004799145.2). NCBI lineage: Eukaryota > Viridiplantae > Streptophyta > Magnoliopsida > Fabales > Fabaceae > Neltuma > Neltuma alba. The sequence goes on along the minus strand of NW_021636128.1, from coordinate 33,653 downwards.
TGCAACCCATCTGATTTTTTGGATGGGTTTTGAATTTTTTTAATTAGATTGTATATACATATGAATTTGTAAATGAAATATGAATGAAATATAATATTCATGTTATATTTATATTCTGCAGTACTTGTCAAATCTAATTATTGTACTTGTCATTAGACATGCATTGAGTAGTCAAAAAAATTATCCTTACACTTATCAATGGCATTCTATACAAAATACCTAATATAAACCTATCATTTAATCTCATATCATTTTACATATTCTAGTCACACATGTTTTCAGCTTGAATTTGATTATATAATACATTTTTCATATAATTTGATATCATATGGACATAATATTATCCTATAAATTAAGTTCTCAACTTAAATTTCCTAACTTATCAATAGCTTCACATTGACTTGTTAATGAATGCCCTAGCACTTGTCTAAAGCATTCTACGCAGAAAATTTTGATATAAACCTATCATTTAATCTCATATCACTTTACATATTCTAATCATGTTAATGGCAGTTTCACTCAAGAGGGGGTGAATTGGGTGATGTATAAAAATTTGACATAATAAAACAGTGAAGCAAATAGAACAGAGGAGATTAAGTTAGGAAGATTTCACCGAAAAATTTTCAGAATTTTACTGTTCACTGCTTGTTTTCCAGATTAAAGGTCCAGCTTTGAAAAATCATAACTAATTCTAGAAACATCGTATAGAGGTGTTCTAAAATTCCACAAAAAGCTCTTTCAATGCTCTTTAAGAAAAAAAATATCTAATTAGACTTATCTTTAGCCAATTCATACACTTTAATCAATAAATATTACTATTTATTTGATAAAATCTGGAATTTTCAGATTCTGTGCCTCAAATTTGAAAAATCGTATCTCCTTGTGTACACATCCAATTAAGGTGATCTACTCTCATTTTAAAGCTTGAGCTGTGTACTATAGGTCTGAAAAATTTCATGCTTAACTCATTCATTTCATAGGTCAAACTGGAGCTCGAAGCTAACTGCTTTAGAACCTACGTTTTATCCCTGAATGACTCTTTACTTTAATTCTTTTTTATCCCTTTGTCATACATAACTTAGGTTTACTCTTTCCCATTCATGCTCATATATTTTCATACATGCCATAAGCATTATAATTAATTACATGGCATCATTAACATCCATAGACATAATTTACAAAGTTAGAGAATTATACATTAAGCATTAACCTTATTCATTAACATCAATAATTCTCCACTTTCTTCTCCTTGCTTCTCATGCTATTATTGCCACCATTGATTGACCTAAATGGTTAGTTAGGGAAGGGGTGAGATTTAGAGGAATCTCAGTAGCAAACAATACCATATTAATCATACTAAATGGATGCTAATGCACTACACACAACTTGTTTATTCTCTTGTTAATTAGTGACATATTAGTATGCTCAAAGCTAACTTCTTGATGCATGGCCATGAAGACATAATCTATTCATCATGAATAGCAATTAAAGCAGCCAAAAAATATCACAATAGCATTCAAATAACATGTACATAGCAACACAAGCATACAACATCAAGCAATGACAATAGGTAAGTTTACTACCTTGTACTTCAAGCTTTCCTCTTGCTTTTCCTTTGATTCCCTTGACTTCCCAACCATAAGGGCTTTTGTTCAATATCAATAAACATCCTCTTGGATGTTACAAGATCCTAACTACAATCACATTGATCATACAATCCATTATAACCTCTAAATTACATGAAGTTCAAGACTAACTCTCTTGAACTCAACCTTTTCTCTAAATTTTTGGATTATTGTTTTAACTTTGTAAAAATTATTTCCTTAGGCCAATCCTACACAATTTTTCCCAAGAAATCCAAATATGAGTTTAGATTGATAAAAATCCAATTCCTTCCCTAAAAATTAGTTTGGCCGAATAGGGGGGTTCATAACTCCAAAAATTTCAACTTGGATTCTAATGCTTCTAATACTTGTTCTTTAGGTTCATCCTACACCATTTTCCATTTTAAACACAATGGAAGCATCAAAACTATGAAAATCTCATCCTAGGGTACAAATCTCATATTGGCTGAATAGTACCCTTCCTTAAACAATTATGAAATCTTTTAAACAATAACTCAAAACCACTTGAAACAACCTTGAATCAATGGGTTTTAACTAGATATAACATCAAAACTTCCTTCTCCTAACTTCATATAATTCGGCCAGCATCATGCCTTAAGGCAAACCAAGCTTCTCAACCATAAAAACCAAAGATTCAAAGCAAGAAGCAAGATGGAACAACTTACTAACCTTAGATCCAAACTTGGTTGATCAAAATAGGTGTCTTCCTCTTGATTTAAGCTTCAAGAATCAAAATGGCAAGAGTTTCCCCTCTTATTCTCTATCTTGGCTAAAAATGTGAAGGAGGGAGGGTCTATTTATAGCCAAAACTTTGGCTTGAATGGACCAAAATGCCCTTGGTGGCTAATAGAAAGAATAAGGGCAATCTTGGAACTTCAAGTGCACTTTTGCATCATCATTACATCATCTTCTTACATCATCCTTACATCATTCTTCTAGAAGGTGCCAAGAGTGACAAATTTGGTGGAGGAGAAGGGAGATTGAATCCTAGCCATTGGATCAAAACCTAATCCTTAATTTTCCTCCTAATTTATTTGGCCCATATTTCTCTAGCTTTCTTGACGGTATTCTGGAGCTCAGAAAATTCTTCTACCTCCTCCATAAATTCTCTTTTATTCTATAGAATATCTATAAATTTTCTCACGCAATAACACTTCCTTTAAGCTTTGCATAAAAATCATTGACTAAAATACCCTTTTATTAGCATAATTGGCTTTTTAATTTATTAAAGCCATTCCACTAGCCTTTTAGTTACGATGCTAATTTTATAAATTAGTACAAACTTTCAACCATTTAACCTCATTTTTGTGTACATTTTTTAGGTCTATTGCTATTTTAAATAATTATCTCGAATGGTATACTTTTTATCGGTCACACCCTTTTAAATTCCATTTAAGTTGCCTCAGGGGTATTTTTGTCATTTATCTTTACAAAAGAGTCTTAGAATATTATTTCTTATTTTTTTGGGATTTTCTTAGAATTTTCTGTATACTTTCTGTTTTTACCCCTGTTGGCCACAACTTTCTGAATTTACAATTTAGTCCCTGCTTAGACTTAAACTCACACAACCATCTCTTTGTGGTTTCTATCTTAAGTTTTGGCCTATTTCTAGCCTCTTTTCTCTTCCTAGGCCTTTGAGACTTTACTAGAGCCTCTAGCTTTGGTTATACTTCGGCCCCTCAAAACTTTTACTTTGCAGTTTAGTCCCTGAAACTGCTTTGACTCTCTTTCTCATTTTTGGGACTTCTACTCAAAAGGGCTTAGTAGCCTGCCTTCTTTAGACTACTTCTAGGGCTCCTAGGCCTCAAAATTGAGATGTGACAACAGTTACAATAGTAGTTCGCCATTAATGCTTCTAACACGGTAAGTTAAAGGCTACAATAAATAACCATTGAGGTTCGTAATCTATATAAATCTTTTAACACAAGTAAAACCTTCTTCTCAAAGGAAATTAGTAAGCTTAATAGAATAAGTGATGATCATTGACAGCGATGTAATAATTTGAAAATCACTAAATCAATCACTAGATACTTAAAAAGAAATATGAACTTACTTGATCGATGTCTTGATCGATAAATGTTTAATTGATCAAGTTGTCGATTAAATATAAGAAGAAAGACTGAATTAGATATATGCATTTATCAAATAGATTATGGATCAGTACATGATCGATAAATGATGAAACATAAATACAATGAGCTCTAAATGAATTATGCAATAATAATCTTTTTAAGTTATGTTTGCCTTCGTATCCTTTTAATAGAGAGTTATGTTTCAAAGGAAGGCTGAGAAAAGCTTGAAGATAAAGAGATAAAAGATTTTGAAAATCTTCGTGAATAGTTGTTTTGAAATGAACTGATGTGATAAAACCCAATCTATATATGGTTTTCTCAAGCGTTTTCTAACGTTTTGCAACAATTTTACCCTCATTATGCATGCATTTATATCCATTTGATTATATTGAGTCATACATTGCATTTTGCTATTTAAGGGGTAAAAAGGGTCATTTTTTCTTCTCAATTTTAATTTCCTTGATTTGTAATCAGTTGGTCTTTACAAAGCTCTTTGTTGTGATTTTTAGGCAATTGGATAAGGACCCAAGAACCATGATGGAGCATGAATGGAGCCAAAATGTCACAAGGACCAAAACACAAGAGTTGGGAGTGTTCTGCCTCCCCAGGTCGCGACATGGACTCTTGAGGTTGCAACCTGGATGCCTCTTAGCAAAATTACGCGTTTTGGACCTAAGTCAAGATGAGAGCTCTCTGTCTTCCCAGGTTGCGACATAGAACTTATTAGGTTGCGACCTGACCCCCCTAAGTTGCAACCCTACATTCCTGAGGTCGCGACCTGAGTGCGTTAAGTGAAGCTATGTGTTTTGGAATAGGTTTTTGAGCTTCTATACCTAAGGGGGGTAGCCCCCACAAAAAGACACTCTTCCATTCTGTAGATTTGCACAAGGTTGAGCCACCATCATTTTCTCTCAAGTCTCTATTGATCCTATACCTAAAACTTCCATTTTTCTTCATCTCTTCATCCTTTTCTGCATTACTAGACCGATCAAACCACTCCAACACCCTTCTTCTCCATTTTTCCAACTTCATTTTTAGCTTCAACCATGGCTGTTCATTCTTGGAGTGATTGCGATTGGTTTGAAGGCATGAGAGGCTAAACCCCTTAGCCTCTTGGTGATGGAGAACTAAGCTTGAGCTCAATGATCTAATTAGGGAGTTTTTCTATAGTCTAAACCTTTGTTTAATACTGTGTTAAATATTTCTAGATTTAGGAACTTTCTGCACTTGTATCAAACTTGGTTTATGATTGTAAATCTGGTGTTTAGACTATTCTATTATATTTGGATTGGATGATGTTAATGTTGATTAATCTATATAATATTTCAGTTTGAATCCTTGTGTTCAGTTTGATTTTCAATAATTATTGTGATTAATCTGCGTGCTTGGTATTCTGTGATTATCGATTGACATTCAGAGGACATTTGCATCATCCGTTCATCCATAAGTGGTTTTCAGCAGTGTCTTAAGAGATATTAATTAACTTTGACTAAAGTGAGTTTTCATTAATTAAGACATTGGACCCAAGTGATTACTTGGGGTTTTCTTCAGACTTAGAGGTTTTCTAAAACTCCCAATCATTCTAAAGAGCAGTGATAGCTGAGTTTTCATTATCAAGAGACTGTTTAACCATAATTCCCTTTTAATCCAAAACATTTCTTCATTCATTTAAAATACCAAAAATAGTTAACTTTCTGCGTTTTACATTTGTTGCACCACCTTTAAAACAACTAAAACCTCCTTTTACTCACTTAAATTTACAGTGTTTTTGAAAACCAATTTAGACTAGGATTTCCAATAACAAGCTCTTTGAGAAGAATGACTGGTTGCATCCTATATTGCATTTTATCTGGTGCAACTCACTTTCTTGACGATCCGGAAGGTGACAGTCTGGCCATCGATCAATGGCGCCATTGCCGGGAAGCCATTGAATTGGTTCCCTAATAATTGGTTTTCATCACCATTGTGATTTGGGTCGATTCTCATAGAGTTTTAGTTTTTTAACTTCTTAAATCTTGCATTCCATAGCATCAAAAATTTTGAGAAATAGAACCAAATATCTTGTTTTTCTATACATTTGTATTTGCATTCTTGCATAGCATTTTGCATTTTATTCTAGCTTGATCCTGAATATTTTAGCCAATTGACTCTGTGCATAGCTGCTCAGCATTTGGTTGAAGTACTGAGTGATTTTTTTCAAAGATTTTACGAAAATAGCTTTCTGTGACTTTGAGTCGCGACCTAAGTGATTGAGTCACAACTTGACTTATGGCTTGTCGCAACCTCAACCTTCTGTTTTCTAATGTTGCTCTCGATTTATTTAAGTCGTGACCTGGACTTTTGCAAGTGGCGACCTCAACTCCCTCTTCTTTCAGGGTTGCTTTCTATTCATTGAAGTCACAACCTGGATTACCCAAGTCGTGACCTGATCTGATTTTCTATTGAAAATTTTTCTGAGTGTCCAGACTTACTCTTTTTGCATAACTTTGTTTTTTGCACATACTTTGAGAGTGTATAGCACTTCATACACCTCAAACTCACTAAGCATTATTTGAAATCATTGAGTTTGCCTCAATTTTGGACTATACACTTAGTAAATACATGGTTTTGAACCTACCTCTTTCTTGAACTCTATTTATGCTTGAATTCTTGAGTAATTGTGCATGCCTAAAGCGCGTAGAGGTAAGAGAGGTAGATATACAGGATCTCGTAGCCTGCTTATTTTACGAGACCTACCCCATTCATCTAATGAGAGTGAGGAAATAGAAGAAGAAATTATGGCTGAAGTACCTCCTCATGGTCCAAACAGTGGGAATGAGAATGGTAACCATAATAGACCTAGTAATGGTGGCAATGAGGGGCAAGGAGAAAATAATGGCCAAAATAGGATTAATGAACAACCTAAGGGTAGAACCATTAAGTAACTAACTCAATCTGATGGGAACTTTGAACCTATACCTGGTGCTTTTCCTACTTTCAATGTAGATTTTGAAATTAAAGGTTAATTGATCCACTCATTGCCTAAGTTCTATGGTCTTGCAGGAGAAAACCCATACTTGCACCTCCGGACTCTTTATATATAGTGCTTGTCCATGAAGCCAGTAAGAACCAGTATTAATGACGTTATGTGGAAGGTTTTTCACTTATCTTTGGAGGGCAAAGCTAAAGAATGGTACATAAACCTGCCACTCTACGTGGACAATGCCTATGACTCATGGACCAACTTGAAGAAAGCATTCTTGGATAAATACTTCCCTCCACAAAGATTTCAGCCGCCCATAAGGAAATTTCAGCAGCTAAGCAAGAGCCATTCAAGACATTCTTTGAATTTTGGAGCAGATTTCAAGAGATGCTCACCCGATGCCCCAACCATCAAATTCTTGAGGAGCACTTGGTACAATATTTCTATAATGGGTTGTCAAAATATGATGCACAAGTTTTGGATGCCACTGTAAATGGGTTTGTGAAAAATATGGAACTAAGGGCTGCATGGGAGTTAATAAGGACCTTTGCTCTTAATAGACAACATGTGAGCTCAAGGGATTCAAGGGACCCCAAATCTGAAAGAGACCCCCTCTTAGTAAAGCTAGCCCAAGACATGTCTAAACTTGCAAATATAGTTGAAAGCCTTCACTCTAACAAAACTCACTCTCTTGCCCTAGTAGCTACAAGTTGTGAAGTTTGTCATTCACCTATGCATACTACCTCAAATTGCCCTGGGCCAGTTGAAGAAGTGAATGCCATGTACCAAGAAAGAGAGGGGCAATATCAGAAAAGGGACTCCTACTCAAACACCTACAACCACTACTACAAAAAAAACATTTAACAGCGGTTAAAATGAGGTTTTTAAGGTGATTTTAAGACCGACGTCTATGCCATCGACGTAAAATATAGAGGATTTTATGACGGTTTAGGAACCCCCGTGGTATGTGACTTTTCACGGTGGTTATTTATATAACCACCGTGAAATTTTTTTATTTTTTTAGGCTATGTTTCACCCTACTGATCAGGATGGAACGGGAGAACAAAGCCTTAAAGGAAGTCTCTCACTAGTTAAAAGCATTTTGATGGAGTAAACATAGATTCTTTCCCGCTGTAATAGCGTCACTTAGCTTCACCTTCAGCCACTAGACCGAAGCCACTAAGATTTAGTAAAGGTAAAATCAAAGACTCAGATCTTCTAAATATCAGATCTCTTTAAACTCAAATTAAATATCATATTTTTAACCAAAGAAAATAATCATATCAAACCATAAAAACTATGAAATCCACAGAAAGAATGGAGGCGAAAAACTCACAAATAAGAATGAAGAGGATGAGGCGATGGTGACGGCAACAACAACAGTGACGGTGATGGAAGAACATGGCGGAAATGATAGAAGCAATGGATAAACGCCAACAAATATAGGAGGAGCTAAAAAATCAAGTGAGGATGGTATGGGGGACTTTGAGCTCTGATTTTGAAAAGTGAAAACTATCGCACGATGGATTTTAAAATTTTGATAGAATTTTTACGACGATTATTTAAAACATCACTATTAAAAGTATTTTTTACGACGGTTTTTTTAAATAACCGCCTTTAAAAGTATGCCTATAATTACAGAAATGCTACCGTCATATTTTTTTACAATGTTTTTTCTAATAACCATTGTAAATTAGCATCGTGAAAACTCTTTTTTGTAGTAATAAACCCCAGTTAGAGAGATCATCCAAATTTCAAATGGGGTGGGGAGCAAATAGACCAAACCAGTTCTAAGGCAATCAATTCCATAATCCTGGGGCCTCCTCAAGCACATTTTAAGATCCTTCAAGAGCAGTGGTGACAACTCCACAACAGACTATGATATCTCAACCATCACAAGAGGAGATGACACTTCTCAACTTTTAAAGGGCATGGCTACTCAAATGACAAACATAGAGGGGCGAATGAGAGTGATGACAAGTTCATCTCCATAACCATGATATTGTAAGGGATGCAAAAAGATAACTCAGATGTTCATAAGAAACTGGAGGAGCTCACTTTAAATAACACTGATATCACCAGTCATTTGACCCAACTGTCTAATATGATCAATGACATACAAACCAAAAGTAGAGGCAGCATTCCCTCCAATACAGTGATCAATCTAAAGGGCCTCAATGCCATAACTCTAAGAAGCAGTAAAAAGGTTCACTTTGAAAGTGAAAAGTTAGACAACGATGATTCTGCACAAGGGGTAGAGAGTCCCCCACTTTTCCCAATGAGGCTTTGCAAGTCTAAGAGCTCCAAAGAAGAAGAGTTCATGATGAAGGCAAGAGCACACACTGAACCAAAAGAGAAGTCAACTCAAGTACAAGAAGAAGCACCTCAATAGGCTGTGCTAGAAAATAAGAGCACTGTAGAGAGCTTGACTCACAAAGGCAAGTAAAAGGAGGACAAGCCAGAGACCAGTAACCAAGGAGCCTCTAAGCCAGTAGGTAAGGAGGTATGTGCTAAAAACCTTCCTTTTCCTAAAGCCTATTTCTATGGTAAGAAAATGTTTGATGCTGAATTGGCTACTGATGCTTACATATTGTTTAACAAGCTGGAAATTAATGTGCTGATAGTTTAGTTCTTAAGAGGGAATCCTAAATACTTTAAATTACTAAATGAACTGTGTAATGACGAGCAAAGGCTTAGGTCCCTTGAGAGAATTCAGGTGAGTGCTAATGTGTCATCCTTATTCAAGGCTGAACTACCTGTTAAGTGCCAAGATCCTGGATTTTACACAATCTCCTGTACCATACGAAAGGTTCACATCAAGGGGGCGTTATTAGATTTAGGGGCTGCTATAAATGTCATGCCTTGATCGGTTTATTTGGCATTAGGGATTAATAGGATTAAAGACACAAGTGTAGTGCTCCAACCGGCAGATTGGTCTATTAGGTATCTTAAGGGCATAATTGAGGACATTCTAGTTTAAGTTAAGGACCTAGTGATTGAGCTCAAGATATTATTATCTTTTCATTACTTTATCCATGATTTTGTGGTATTTTCTGGCCCTTTTCAATGATAATTGTGCTTAATTTAGATTAAGAGTCTTTACTTTAAGTTAGTGTCATTTTGAGGATTAAATTGTCATAATTGGTTGTTAATTGGATTCAATTGATTTCTAGGACAATTTATACCTCAATTTGTTGCTTTTTTATTGTAGGACACTAAAGATTGGGGCCAGAATTGGAGAACTCAAGGCAAAAGAAGCAGGAAAGGACCCTCTGCCTAAGTTCGTCGCGGCAAACTTCTTCCTTTGCCACGGCAAAACTCATCTGTTGAAGCAAGGCTCTCTGCCATGTTTCGCCGCGGCGAACTTCTCGAATCAGCAAATCTCAGACCCGACCATTTTGGGAAATTTTGACCTACCCAACCCCAAGAACCGACCCATACACGCAAGTTTCGGGTTAGAAACCCTATTTTGGGTATGATGAGATCAGACAATGATTATTCAGCCTCCACCAACGTATCTTTCATCCTCCTTCTCTCATCTCCACCTCAGAAACCCTAATCCCATTTCCATTCCTTCCATCTACTGCTGCCATCGCTGAAGAACAATACCTAGTTGGAGTTGATTCAAGAGTTATGACGAGCTAAGCTTCTCAACTCTTGAATATGGTGGAAGAAGCATGAGTTCAAGGAGCTTCAAGGGAAGTTAGCTTCATCCATAAGTTCTAGTTCTTTATTTATGAACTTCTAGGTCTTAGGATTTGTAAATTTGGACTGAACTATTTTGATTATGGTTGTAATCAATTCTGGATGATTATCTTGTGTATTGGATTAGTTAGTGATGAATTTGAGCTTCAATACATGTGGTTACATGTATGTTTATATGCAACTCTTTTGATACTCTCCTTCTTGCATGGTATTGTTTGATTGTTGAGTTAATCTAGGCTTGCATTAAACCAAGTGCATTAATTAATCTTAATACACACACTAAGTGAGCTTAATAGGATCTTATGAGATGGGTGCATTGATTAAGATCCTAGACTTAAAGAGTTCTTTAAGGTTTTCCATTTAGAAAACTTGGTGATTTTTACTCCCAAAATTATTTTGAACTATGATTGCTTCAAAGCCATATTCAAGAGATTACATATCATTAACTTCACTTCATTACTACTATCTTAGAAAAATCCAAAAACATAGTAACTTAGATTTGAATTAATTGCATTTAGTTTTGGCATTTCATTAATGGCTAAAAACACCAAAAAAACCCCCCTTTTCATTACTCTGCATAGCATTAGTCTAACCTAGATAGCTAATTAAGGCTCCCAAAAGAGAACGACCCGAGTTAGCATTACTGCATAGCTTGGATAAATTTTTGAGCGAGAACCTCTAAGCGAACGATAACTAAGGCTCTCTTTCAAGTGGCGCCGTTGCCGGGGAGCCAAGAAATTGGTTCTCTAGGTTAGCTTGTGCTATTTGATTGACTTTTGAGGTTTTTGATCTTTATGGGTAGCATTTAGGGTAGTTTAGTTGCATATTTGTTCATAGTATAGGTTTTCATCTTGCATAGCATCAAAATTTTTGGAAATACAAACAAATATACTGATTTTCTTGATTTTCAGCATCTCTCACGTTGCATCAGTGAAGTCCAGTGTCTGATAAGCATTCTGCCAACTTTCGCCGCGGCCAACATTATCTTTCGCCGCGGCCTGAGGAAATCCTCTGGACACTTTCGCCGCGGCCAACCTCTGTTTTCGCCGCGGCCAACTCCTTGCAATCAGACATCTGGTCTTCTCTGCCAACTTTCGCCGCGGCCAACCCTTGTTTTCGCCGTGGCCAACATTTCTGGAAGTTTTAAAACTTACACTTTGCTTCTTTATCTGTGCATACATACTCATACCCACCCATACATACTCATACTCATCATTACACTTTCATACTCACCCATACACTTGCATTCATCACATTGCATACTTTTATTTGACTTTGTGTGCTGCAAGTCAATTTTGTTACTTTTTTTCTTGTGATACTTATTTTGCATGCCACAAAAAACCAAGCTTGTGCCCTATAACCCGGAGATTGAGAGAAGACTCACAGAGATAAGAAGAGAGAAAAGAGTAGGAGGGACAAGTGAGTTGGTGATTGAGCAAGAGAATATTTCTGTGGAATCTAGCCTATCCAGTAGTGAGAGTGAACCTACTGACCAAGAGATAATGGCTGATTTACCACAAAACCAACCTCATCCTAACCCCAATGCCAACCAACTTAGAAATGGTGGTAATGGAGGAAATGGAGAGCATGAGAGAGTTGGAGAGAATAATGACAATCAAAGGAGAAGAACCATAAGAGAAGCCACAACATCTGATGTGAATTATGATCCTTTTACTGCTGCTTGCCCTAATTTTGATGTGAATTTTGAGATTAAAGGTTTGCTCATTAACTCACTTCCTAAATTTCATGGTTTGACAGGAGAAGATCCCTACCTTCACTTGCAATCTTTGTCAATGATTTGCCAGAGCATGAAGCCTGTGGGAGCATCACTAGACCAAGTCTTATGGAAAGTCTTTCATTTATCGTTGGAAGGAAAAGCTAGAGAATGGTATATGAGTCTTCCAAGACATGTGGCAGATGCTTATCACAGTTGGGGGAACTTAAGGAAAGCATTTTTAGAGAAATACTTTCCGGCTTCTCGTACTTCATCAATGAGAAAAGAGATCTATTCATCCAAACAAGACTATGATGAGTCACTGTATGACTACTGGAATAGATTTCAAGATCTTCTTTCAAGATGCCCGCACCATCAGATACCGGAGGAACAACTGGTGCAGTATTTTTATGATGGATTAAGAAATCAAGAGAAGGGTATGCTAGATGCTGCATCAGGAGGATCTTTAATTGACTCAACTGCTCAAGAGGCATGGGACTTGATTAAAAAGATGGCCTTGAATCACCAACAATATGGGCCTAGAGATGCAAGAGCTGTGCAAGAACTAGGACTCTCAACTGCACATGCTAAGAGAATAAATTCTTTGGAAACCAAGGTGGATTCTCTCGAATCCAAGATCACATCTCACCTCTCTTTAGTCACTGCTGAATTGAAGAATTTGAGTGTTCAAAGGACTTCTTCCACTTCTAAAGCTTTAGTTGCTCCAAGCTGTGACACTTGTGGATCTATTATGCATGTCAGCAGCTTATGCCCTAACACTCCTGAAGAGGTGTCTGCTGTCTTTCAAGGGAGACCAAACCATGATCCAAAATGGAATCCCTACTCTAACACCTACAATGAAGGATGGAAGGCTAATCCAAATTTCAGATGGAGCAATGGGGACAACAATAATAACTTCAAGGGGAGTACTTCTAGAGCTATGGTTCCTCAAGAGCAATATTCTAGAGATGATGATAAGCTTGGTCAAATTCTCAAAGGCATTCAAGTGATGAATGATAATATCTCAAAGAATGAAGTTAGATCTGAAGCAAGATTTGCCTCTATTGAAAGTAAGATGGAGCAAATGGAAACCAGGACCAACAACCTCAGTTCTTATGTCACTCAATTATCTAATAATATAAGTGACCAACAAGCTAAGAATTCAGGAACTATGCCTTCCAACACTGTCATTAATCCTAAGTCTGTGAATGCCATATGTCTACGAAGTGGAAAGAAAGTTGGACCTATTCAAGACTTAAGTGATGATGAAGAGGTGGATGAAGAGATTGAGGTTGAAAATCCACCCAAGAGGTCTGAAAGCTCTAAAGAAATGAAGCTACTCAAAAAGGAGTCCACTAAAGAGCACGAAAGCAAGGAGAGAAAGAAGCAACCAGAGAAAAGCACTCATGGAACCTTAAGCAATGAGGGTAAGGAGGTAAATCTCAATGAACTCCCTTTTCCTCACTCTTACTTAAAGAGCATGAAAATTGCTAATGAAAAACAAGATAATGAGTTGCTTGAGACATTTAGAAAAGTTGAAGTTAATATACCCTTGCTTGAACTGATTAAGAAGATCCCTAAGTATGCTAAATTTTTGAAAGAGTTGTGCACAAATAAGAGGAAGTTTAAACCTAATGAAAGAGTTCAATTACCCTCAAGTGTGTCTGCCTTGTTTAAACCACAACTCCCAATTAAGTGTCAAGATCCCGGTTCCTTTACTATACATTGTACTGTGGGTAGGACAACCATTCCTAAAGCTTTACTTGATTTAGGTGCTGCAATTAATGTTATGCCTAAATCAATGTATGAGTCTTTACAAATCAAAAGCCTCAAACCTACCACCATGATGCTTCAGTTAGCTGATAGGACTGTGAGGTATCCACATGGCTTCTTAGAGGATATTCTTGTGAAGGTGAAAGATTTAGTTATCCCTGCTGACTTCTATGTTTTGGATATGCCTAATGAGCAAGGTGGGGATGGAACTCTGATTTTGGGTAGACCCTTTCTTCGAACTTCTAATACCAATATTGACATGCAAAAGGGTTCTATCACTATGTCTGTTGGGGATAAATTTGCATATTTTAATATGTATGAACAAATGAAACAACCGCATGAAGACTATTCTATGTGTGATGTTAATGTTATTGATGGGTTGTTCATAGATAAGCTTGATAGTGTTAATGAGATGCATGTTTCATCCCCTATTTTTGATTCTGCTTCCCCTTCCCTTTTAAATGGTAGTGACGTGGACTGTTCTGCTGTTCATCAGTTAGATTACACCCTTTCCACTCCATATGATTATGTTATTACTGATGTTGCATTTGCGAAGTCTTCTACTAACCCTCATGAGCTCGAGAAAGGCTTTGTTTTTGATGATGTTACAGGTGTTAGTAGAGCTGAAAAGACTTCCAAGGAAAGAAATATTTCAACCTTTTTAGGGAGCTGCGTGCCCTGAATGCTGTGCATGGACCTGTTACAGTTCCAATTATTATCCACCCTACCATCTCTACACCCTCAACTGAGCCAACCTATCAGGAGATGGTGGCTGCTCCTATTGATAGAAAGAAAGTGGATTCTGAGGAAAAGAGCAAAGAGCCTACATCTCTCAAGCTCTATTTTAAGGAGAAGAAGAAAGTTAAGAAACCTTCTGCCACTTTCCCTCCTCTCTCCATTGACCACTACAAGGTCATTGATCTAGTCTATGAAGACCCTTTTCTATCAACCCCTGAGGAGGCTGTGAAGATTAAAGCTGGTACTGAGGTATGGGGCTACTGTCCACTTATCAGACTCCAAAGGCTGAGAGAAGGGCCAAATGGATTGGACCCTTTGAAGTTCAGTCAACATGCCAGCGTAGGAAGGTTGTGATAAAGGATGCTGAAGGCCGGTTCTTCCAAGTAAAAAAGGAGCGCCTTCGTTTCTTTAAGGAGAGCTATCAGCCTCCATGACACCTCAGGTCGCTTCTTTCCTTTACCTATCTTGTTTACCATGTTTTGCTTTGTTTTGATTGATTAGATTGTTGCATGAGTTAGTGAGATAAGTGAGAGGGAAGGAGCTTACCAGTAGGAAAAAGTAGTCTAGTTTTAGCTTGTAGTTTTTTTTTCTATTTTAATAATTTTCCCCTTTATGTTCTTGTCTTCTTCCTTGCTTCCTTTGTGCTTAATTGTCTACTTGGTCAAATATTGAGGATAATGCTTTGTTCAAGTGTGGGGGAGGGAACCAAGGGATTGATTTTCAATAATTGTGTTGTGTTTTTCTGTGCTTAATGAAAAATCTGGTTTTCTAAAAATTTTCAAAATTTTGACTGATTTTTGAACATAATTTGAAGATTTTTAAGTTAAAATTTTTGAAAATTTTTACTTCAAGTAACTTACACTTGAATTTGTGTATTATTGGACTTTGGTAAATTTATATGAACTTGTATGGATACTCATGAGAATTGCTATTTGTTTAAAGTTGATTGTTTTAGTTTCATTGGTCACAATTCTTCAAGCTTGCTTTTATATTGATTGAGTTAATGCATTGTGATTAATCTGGAGTACAATTAATCTTTGTGCATGAGCATTTGAGAGTTAGCCTTGTTGGAAGATTCTTTGAGCCTAATTTTCATTCATAGTGAGTTGCATCCACTTATATTTTCCACTTTCTAGAACTTGTTCCAATTCTTAATCAAGACTTAGTTGCATTAATGTGATGAGCATGATAGAGGCATTCTTTTCTAAACCCTTACATTCCAAACACAAACCCATATGATTTTATCCATTCTAACCATTTGAGCCTTCATCTTTTCTTAAGTGCCAAGAGATACATTATACATTCAAGCTTCCAACATTTTTACTATTACATTCATGATGTGTTAAACTTTGTCTTCTTGGGTTTTGAATTGCCAAAAGAAAAAGAAAAAGAAGAGAAAAGAGAAATAGAAAAAGGCAAAGAAATAAAAGAAAATGCTTAAGAAAAGCCAAAGAAAGAAAGATCAAAATAAAATGGTACCAATAGAATAAAATCTTGAAATAAGGCAATTCATTGGTGGTTTGAAAAATAAAGTTGTGCTTTTAGAGAAATAGAGTAAATAGTAGTTGGAAACCTTTTCTAAGATGCTTGGTGCTTAATCATTTCATATCTTTTCACCTTATCTTATTTCATTTAGCCCTTTCTATCATCATAACCTTAAGAGTCCTCTTGATCATTGTATTCATGCATTAGAAGTGGAGAACTAGGATTGTAACAAGCTTATGGTAAAGTGGTTGATTAAGTGGATTTGAGAGAGAATTACCCCAACTTGGCGAGTAGAGTGAAACAATTTATATCTTGAGTGTTTTCTCTTTTGTTCATTCCCATTGCATTGATTGTACTCTACTTTAATCCCTTCTCATTAATTTGGATTACTATAATTGCTTGTTTGAAGAGTTGGATTAATGCACTACTTTCTTCTACTTTGAATTCATAGAGGTTCTCATTTATATCAATGCTATTCTCTTGCTCTGGTTTTGTATTGCCTTTGTCTAGGAGTACAAAGGTTTAAGTGTGGGGGAATTTGATTGAGCTCAAGATATTATTATCTTTTCATTACTTTATCCATGATTTTGTGGTATTTTCTGGCCCTTTTCAATGATAATTGTGCTTAATTTAGATTAAGAGTCTTTACTTTAAGTTAGTGTCATTTTGAGGATTAAATTGTCATAATTGGTTGTTAATTGGATTCAATTGATTTCTAGGACAATTTATACCTCAATTTGTTGCTTTTTTATTGTAGGACACTAAAGATTGGGGCCAGAATTGGAGAACTCAAGGCAAAAGAAGCAGGAAAGGACCCTCTGCCTAAGTTCGCCGCGGCAAACTTCTTCCTTCGCCGCGGTGAAACTCATCTGTTGAAGCAAGGCTCTCTGCCATGTTTTGCCGCGGCGAACCTCTCGAATCAGCAAATCTCAGACCCGACCATTTCGGGAAATTTTGACCTACCCAACCCCAAGAACCGACCCATGCACGCAAGTTTCGGGTTAGAAACCCTATTTTGGGTATGATGAGATCAGACAATGAGTATTCAGCCTCCACCAACGTATCTTTCATCCTCCTTCTCTCATCTCCACCTCAGAAACCCTAATCCCATTTCCATTCCTTCCATCTGCTGCTGCCATCGCTGAAGAACAATACCTAGTTGGAGTTGATTCAAGAGTTATGACGAGCTAAGCTTCTCAACTCTTGAATATGGTGGAAGAAGCATGAGTTCAAGGAGCTTCAAGGGGAGTTAGCTTCATCCATAAGTTCTAGTTCTTTATTTATGAACTTCTAGGTCTTAGGATTTGTAAATTTGGACTGAACTATTTTGATTATGGTTGTAATCAATTCTGGATGATTATCTTGTGTATTGGATTAGTTAGTGATGAATTTGAGCTTCAATACATGTGGTTACATGTATGTTTATATGCAACTCTTTTGATACTCTCCTTCTTGCATGGTATTGTTTGATTGTTGAGTTAATCTAGGCTTGCATTAAACCAAGTGCATTAATTAATCTTAATACACACACTAAGTGAGCTTAATAGGATCTTATGAGAT
This sequence comes from Neltuma alba, assembly GCF_004799145.2. Lineage (NCBI taxonomy): Eukaryota > Viridiplantae > Streptophyta > Magnoliopsida > Fabales > Fabaceae > Neltuma > Neltuma alba. The sequence goes on along the minus strand of NW_021636128.1, from coordinate 16,019 downwards.
GGGTGCCATTGATTAAGATCCTAGACTTAAAGAGTTCTTTAAGGTTTTCCATTTAGAAAACTTGGTGATTTTTACTCTCAAAATTATTTTGAACTATGATTGCTTCAAAGCCATATTCAAGAGATCACATATCATTAACTTCACTTCATTACTACTATCTTAGAAAAATCCAAAAAGTAACTTAGATTTGAATTAATTGCATTCAGTTTTGGCATTTCATTAATGGCTAAAAACACCAAAAAACCCCCCCTTTTTCATTAATCTGCATAGCATTAGTCTAACCTAGATAGCTAATTAAGGCTCCCAAAAGAGAACGACCCGAGTTAGCATTACTGCATAGCTTGGATAAATTTTTGAGGGAGAACCTCTAAGCGAACGATAACTAAGGCTCTCTTTCACCTAGTATTCCTTGCTGATTTCTATGTTTTAAATATGTCAAATGAACTTGCAAATGAGAGCACTTTGATTTTGGGAAGAGCTTTCCTACAAACCTTTAAGACTATCATAAGCATGAAACACAACGTATAACAATGGAGGTAGGGGACCATGTTGTAACTTTTAATATGAATAAAGCTATGCGTTATCTTTTTGACAATTATACATTCATAGGTTTTAATGCCATTGATTTAGCTGTTGAGCAAGCTAGGGATGAGCATGAGCTGCATATGCATGATAGTTATGACATGAGTTCACCTAAATTGATTGATTCTTCTGTTGCATCATCACATGAATCTTATGAGCTTTACTTATCGTTGAGTGCATATGATGAATACTTCAATTCCCTCTCTTCTATTTATTCATTTTCTAGTCCTTACAGAGATGAGGTGCCATGCATTAATTCTGTAGAAATTGATAGCATGCTTTCTATTTCTCAAGACTTTTCTGTTCCATCAAATTTTGATTCCATTTCTGCGTTTACAACTGACATTGGCCTTGGAAGGAGTTTTTTAGTTAATGATGCAGATTTTCAAGAAGTGGTGAGTACTGAGAGTGGAGTAAAATTTGAGGATATGATCCTCTGTGACATGAGGTCGCGACCTGAGGATTCTCAAGTCACGACTCCAAACCAAGTCTGTGAAGAAGGTGGCCTCTGTCAAATTAATTCGCGACCTGAAGGTCATCAAGTCACGACTTCAACCCAAGCAATCTGAGAGGGTGACCTCTGTGAAATTAAGTCACGACATGGAGATATGAAGTCATGACCTGAGTCCCCTGTTTCACCCCTTGAACTTCAGACTTCAATTGCTTCATCACCTCATGTCTTAAGGGTTGAAAGGCCAACACTTTCTGACTCAATTGCTACTTATACACATTCCAAGATTACACCTTATACCTTACTATTTCTGAATGATCTAATTTATAACAATGATGTAGGTATGGAGGCAATCCAACCTAAGGTTGTTGCCGCTGTAAGCCAACTTGAGCTTGGTGCAACATTTGATAAGATTGAAGCAAGCATAGTGGATCCAAGTGAAGTTGGTGAGTGCTTTTCACAAGGGTCTCAAAAGGGGAGTTTCTCTAACTTTACTGATGCTTCTACTCTAATTCCCTCTGTTATTGAACCCCCAACTTTAGAACTGAAAGATTTACCTCTCAACCTCAAATATGCTTATCTTGAGCTTGAGAATAAACTGCCTGTCATTATTTCTAGTTCTTTAATTGAATATGAAGAAACTAGTTTAATGGGAGTCCTTAAAAGAAATAAGGAGGCTTTGGGTTGGCAATTATCTGACATTAAGGGAATAGAATCCACTGTGTGTACCTATAGGATTTTACTGACTGAAGATTCCAAGCCAATTAAACAAAGCCAGAGGAGATTGAATCCTCTAATTTCTGATGTAGTTAGAAAAGAAGTAGATAAACTTCTGAGAGCTGGAATCATATACGCTATTTCTGATAGAGAATGGGTGTCACCGGTACAAGTTGTGCTAAAGAAGAGTGGGATCACAATAGTTAAAAATGAGAATAATAAACTCATCCTAACTAGGGTGCAAAACTCATGGAGAGTTTGTATCGATTATAGGAAGCTGAATTATGCCACTAGGAAAGACCATTTCCCCTTACCTTTTATTGATCAAATGCTTAAACGGTAAGCAGGGAAGAGTCACTATTGTTTCCTATATGGATACTCTAGATATTTCCAAATTCCTATAGACCCTAGAGACCAAGACAAGACTACCTTCACTTGTCCATTTGGAACCTATGCTTACGAAAGAATGCCTTTTGGTCTTTGCAATGCTCCTGGCACATTCTAATGTTGTATGCTATCCATTTTTGCTGAATTTATTGAAAAATGCATGGATGTGTTCATGGATGATTTTACTGCGTATGCGAATTCTTTTGAAGATTGCTTGAAAAGTCTTGACCAAATCTTAGCACGATGTATTGAAAAAAGCTGGTTTTGAATTATGAAAAATGCCATTTCATGGTTAACCAAGGCATCGTACTAGGATATTTAATCTCTGAAAAAGGAATTGAGGTAGATAAAGCCAAGGTAGCGGTGATATCTTCTTTACCCTACCCTACCAACTTGAAAGAGTTGAGGTCCTTTTTAGGACATGTGGGGTTCTATAGAAGGTTCATCAAGGATTTTAGTAAAATCGCTTTACCTCTTTCTAAATTACTGTAAAAAGATGTTGATTTTCAGTTTGACCATACATGTGAGCTTGGTTTTGATGAATTGAGGAATAGGTTAGTTACTCCTCCTATTTTGACCTCTCCCAACTGGGATTTGCCTTTCAAAAGTGATGCTTAGAACTTGAGTGTGGGGGCAATGTTGGGTTAAAGAGAGAATTCGGTTTTGAAAGTGATTGCTTATGCCTCTAAAACTCTAGATACAGCTCAGAAAAACTATACCACTACTGAGAAGGAATTGTTTGCAATTATCTTTGCACTTGATAAGTTTAGACCATATCTAATAAATTCTAAAGTAGTTGTGTTTACAGATCACACAGTAGTGAAATACCTCTTCCACAAACCTTAATCGAAGCTGAGGCTCTTAAGGTAGATGTTATTGCTTCAAGAATTTGATGTGGAAGTGAAAGATAGAGCTGGAAATGTCAACCATGTGGCAGACCACCTGAGTAGGCTACCTTTAGAAACCAAGGGAGTACTCGATTTGATATTATCTGTGATTCATTCCCTGACCAATCTCTATGTGCATTGTCTATTTCTCAACTATGGTTTGCTCACTTAGTTAACTATATTGCTACTGGTCTAATCCCTTCTCACTTAACCACCTTTCAGGCTCAAAAGCTTTGGAGCAAAGCTTCCTATTATATTTGGGATCCACCGTACCTATGGAGGTTATGTTTTGACCAAGTGATTAGACGGTGCATTCCAAAAGTAGAAGCTCGAGCCATTATGGAGGCTTGCCATAATAACTGATGTGGATGGCACTTCAGTGCTAGAAAAATAGCTATGAAGGTTTTAGATGCAAGATTTTACTGGCCCACCTTATTTAGAGACACATTCACTTTTTGTAAGGTATGTGATAAATGCCAATAGTTTGGGGGGTTAGTAGAAGGAATGAAATGCCATAGCAACCTATTTTGTTATGTGAGATCTTTGATGCTTGGGGAATAGATTTTATGGGCCCCTTTCTACCTTCTCACGGTTACACCTACATTCTCCTAGCTGTAGATTACCTCTTTAGGTAGGTAAAAGCCATCCCCACATGTAAAGATGATGCACCTACAGTTTCTAAATTTTTGAAGTCCACCATCTTCAGTGGATTTGGGATACCTAAAGTGCTGATCACTGATCAGGGAACCCACTTCTGCAAACAAGTTACTCAATAACTTGTTGGCAAAATATGGGGTTTCCCATAAAGTGTCCACCCCTTATCATCCTCAAAACAATGGTGTGGCTAAAGTATCAAATCAAGAGATCAAAGGCATCTTGGAACGGATTGTCAAGCCCTCTAACACAGTCTGGAGCTTATGACTAGATGATGTAATGTGGGCCTACTGCACTGTCCACAAGAACCAAATTGGTATGTCTCCGTATCGGATCATCTATGGTAAGTCCTACCACATTCCAGTGGAGTTGGAGCATCGATCATATTGGGCAGTTAAGAGCTGCAATGCCGACTTGGAGGAAGCTGGCCTAAACAAACTCTTTTAAATTCAAGAACTTGAAGAAATACGGTTAGACGCCTACTGTAACATCCCGATTTTTGGACCCTGAAGTACTAGAAATAGCCTAAATGAGATAGGTTACTAGACCCCTTTTTAGTAGAGGTCCTAAAGATGAGAAAGGAAGTTAAAGCAGTTTCAGGGACTAAACTGCAAAGTGAAAGTTTTAAGGGGCTAAAGTGTAATCAAAGTTAGAGGCTCCAGTAAAGTCTCAAAGGCCCAGAAAGAGAAAAGAGGCTAGATACAAACCAAAGGTTAAGTTAGAAGCCTCAAAGAGATGATTTTATGAGGTTGAGCCTAAGCAGGGCTAAAATCGTAAATTCAGAAAGTTACGGCTATTAGGGGTAAAAATGGAAAGTACTTAGAAAATTCTAAGAAAATCCCAGAAAATGGGAAATAATATTCTAAGGCTCTTTTGTGAAGAGAGATGATGAAAATACCCCTGAGATAACTTAAAAGGAATTTATAAGTTTATGGCTCAATTTGAGATGTAGAGGTAGATTTAATTGTTTGAGTCATAAGGAAATCTCAGAAAATTATGGTAAAATAGAGATGTATGATCTAAGAGACTATAGAAAATTATAAAATTAGTCTCATCCCTAGAAGACCAGCAAAATGGCTTTAAGAATACTTAAAAGCCAGTTGTGCCGAAAAAGAGTATTTTAAAGAATGATTTTTAAGTGGGGCTACAGGTTGAGTTATGACCTGAGAAAATTCACAGATTTTCTCTAGAATATGAGAAATTTTATGATATTTTTGGATGAATTTTTAGAGCTCTGGATTGAATAAAATGCTCCAGTCAAATATTAAATAATTTTGTCCCCTAAATAGGAGACAAAACCAAAGAAAATATCTAAGAACCATCATGACGATGCTGAGTCAGCGTGCTGAGTCATCAAGCGTAATCATGACACCAATGAGTCATCATGCGTACTCATGACACCTATGACTCATCATGCTGAGTCACCAGAAGATATTTATGGACAGCATAAAAATCAGAACGCAGTACTGGAATATTTTAGACAGTCTTTTGTCTAATCGTTATAGTGAAATCTCTACTGCATGACTCAGTAAGGTTAAGTAGCCTGTCAGTAGAGCTAATTATTTTTTCCTCTGCTCCTCTAAAGTGGCACCATATATGTACTTAATTAAGATGAGAAAATAGTGTCAGAACATGTCCTGGTGGTACAGGGTAAGTCAGGACCCGAAAAGTATCTGATACGGTGCAAGATTGGTTTGGTAGGTGGAGAAATAATTAAGAAAATATTTTTACACGAATTTTCCATTTATTTTCTCCCTATTTTAATGCCATAAATGATAAAAGGACATGAAGGTGACAAGTGTACGGTTAGATGGGAAAAAGAAAATATTACGTGTACGGCTAGATGTAAGACACGTGTACGGTCAGATGCAAGACACGTGTGCGGTCGGATTAAAGACATGTGGCTTGATGATGTAAGCATGATATCATCATGATGAGGTAAGCATGATGTTATAGGACACTTGTCAACGTAAGATCAAAAGAGAAAATGGACGGTCCAGATCGAGCCACGTATTTTTAAGATCAACGGTCCATATTCAGTCTGCTTTTCTATAAATACCCCCTCCCCTCCCTACCATTTCGTCCAAGCATAAGGAATCCATGGGAAAGCTCTTGCAAAATGGTTTCTAGAGAGAGAAAGAAGAGGGAGAAAGAAAGGCCAAGTGGTTCCAAGCCAGATCAAACTCTAAAACAAGGTATGTGATGGTTATAGCACCTGATTTTATGCCTATTTCGGATTAGTTACTGTGCGTATCTGATTCTAAAATTTTTCATGCTTAAAGTACACTCTATGAGCTTTAAATCCATAGGTAGAACACTTTATTTGGATATGTGTACGATTTATGGTGATTTTTCAAAGTTAGGGTTTGAAATCTGGAAACAGTGCTGAACTTTTGAAAGAGTTTCGAGTTCCGTACAGTTCCGGTACTGTTCGGCGTAGAAATGGTTCCTGAAACTATTTTTCCTTTAAAGTTAACTTAAGGAGCTTTCAGTGAGACTTGTAAGCACTCAATTTGGATTTTTCTAGAATTAATTATGAATTTTCAAAGTTGAGCAAAAATTCTGGAAATTCTGCGTGAACAGTACCCGCGAAGCATAATTTCTAGATTTGATCTTCTTGAATCTAAGGCCATCTAAAGTGGTCCTAATTGACAAGAAATGGATCTGAAGGATGGGAAATGATAATATTATGTTAGAAAAGTTGGAAAGAAAATCCTAAGACTAAGAGAAAGGGTTGAGGTTCAAGAAAGCCAGTCTTGAACTTTATGTAATCTAGTGGTCCTAATGGATTGTATGATCAATGTGACTATGTTTAGGACCTTTGGAACATCCAAGAGGATGTTTGGTGATGTTGACCGAATGTCCACATGGTTGGAAAGACAAGGGAATCAAAGGAAAAGCAAGGGGAAAGCCATGTTACAAGGTAGTGAACTTACCTATACTGTGTGCTTGATATGTATGCTTGCATGATGTGATTGTGTTGCCATGATGTGACTAAGCTATGATGAAATGTTTGCAAAGTTATGTTTGCAAGTTTATGTTATGTTTTGCCTTGACAATATGTTATGGAAGCATGAAATGCTTTAGCTTACTTTCCATGGCATTCATGTGTTAATGTTATAACATGTTATGCATGTGCATTATGTCTTCATGCTTATGGGTAGTGTTTGCTACTGAGATTCCCCCGAATCTCACCCCTCCCTAACCAACCATTTAGGTCAATCAATGATGGACAATAATGGCATGAGAAGCAAGGAGAAGTAAGCACAGAATTATTCTTGTTAATGGATGAGACTGTTGATAAATGTATAATTCTACTATTTTGTAAACTATGTTATGGATGCCAATGATGCCATGTATTTAATTATAATATTTATGGCATGAATGAAAGTGTATGAGCATGAACAGGAAAGAGTAAGGCCATGTTATGTATGCCAAAGAAATAAAAAGAATTAAAGAGATGTTAAGGGATAAAACGCAAGTCCTGGAGCAGTGAGTTTGTAGCTCCAATTTGACCTATCAAACGAGTGAGTTAAGCCATAAGATTTGGCAAGCGAAGAGATCTGATGTTTCTCTTTAAAATGAGGGGTAGTTTGCCTGATTCCGATAACTGACCAGAAAGTTATGCCTTTCCAAAGTTAGGCAAAAATACAGTAAAATCCGAAAATGACCAAATGAACAGTAACATTTTCAAAGGAAATTGAGCTTGAATTTCAAGGCAATCAGTTCAGAAACTATTTTTCCTCAAAATTTTATCCAAAGAGCTTTTTGTAGAACTTAGAATTACTCAATTTCAATTTTTCTACAATTAGTTATGAATTTTCAAAGTTTGTCACATTTTAAGGTGACAATGAATAGTAACCCGTAAATGAAAATTTTCAAACTTGATTTTTCATCAATTGTAGCCTTCAAAAGTGATTCCAAATGCTTTTGCAAGGAAATTTAATTGATTTAAACATGAGGTGTTACACCTACAACAGCTCAGACATCTACAAGCAGAAAACCAAGCTTGTCCATGATACCAACATCTTGAGAAAGAAGTTCAAGGAGGGTGACAAGGTATTGAGGTATCAAGCTCGATTCAAATTTAAGAAGGGTAAGTTCAAGACGAGCTGGGATGGACCCTATATTGTGATGAAAGTACATAACTTTGGGATGATAGAGCTCAAGGAGGAGGCCACAGGCAAAATGTTTCAGTGCAATGGTCATCTCCTTAAGCTCTACGAAGATCCTACACCGCCTTTTTAAGGCCAGGTCATCCCTTTCCTTTACTTCTACTGTTCACATGAATTTACTTGTGCTTAAATTATCTTGCTGTGAATTTTGGAGACTGTGGAAGGGATGTCCTCAATAGAAGTAGTTTTAAATTCAGTTTGTTCTATGTTTGTTTTTAATAATCTCCCTTGGGTTTTTGTTTGATGTGATTGTAATTGTGCTTCTATTCTGTCACAACCACACACCTCTTCGCATTCTTGAGTTTACCTACCTTTGCGCTTACCTCTTTTCCTCTCTCTAGAAAGGTGATGTGTTGTGCTTCAGTCTTGAACTGAACTTCACAACTTCCACCTTTGTTGTTTTGTGTTTTGGTTTTATACTTTTGGTGTGACTATGTGCCGCAATATGGACATTGCTTTGAGTGTGTGGGGGAGGGAGTTCTTAAAAGTGGTTTTGTGTTTTGGTTGTTGGGATGTTCCTTGTTATGGGTAGTTCTTGCTGAAATTTACCAAAATTTTTCAACAAAAAAAAAATTATGAACTTTTGAAAGTTTTTCCCAATCTTCCATCATTTGTTTTTGGAGTTTTGTTTTGAATTGTTAAGAATTTGATGATAGATTGCAGAGTTGGGTTGTTATGGTAGGCATTTTGGTAAGTGATTTTGGTCGAGGGACTTAGGTTTGAAGTATTTTAGGGAGTGTCAGAGCCTCTTTGTACACCTAAGTCACGACCTCACTATTGTTAGGTCGCGACTTAGGGGGTTAGTCTGTGTTTGGGAGCTCTCTGTGTTCAAGTCGTGACTTAACTATATATGGTCGCGACTTGGGGAAGACAATGGGTAAAGGCTCTCTGTGAGTTTAGGTTGCGACTTCGGTGGTTTCAAGTCATGACCTGGAGCCTTTTCTAAAACCCTAAAAGCCCCTTTCTTTGGTTAAGTCCCGACCTCACTGACATCAGGTCGTGATCTGACATGAAAAGTCAGAGTTTTTCTTTGAGTTCACCTCTTTATCCCCACTTATTTACACCCTAGTTACCATTTTGCCCTTGAACCTACCCTAAATTCAAGTTCCATTCATTCCAAACTTAAAACCCTAGGCCTTTTTTTTTGTAAAACCACTTAACCCCTCCTTTCAGCTCATTTCCTATGTTCTTCCCCCCACGTTCAACTCTCTTCTCCTATGGCTGCTCCTTTCCTAAAGTCGCGACTCCCCATCTTGGATTCTTCAACAGTCGTAGCTTTTCAAATTCCCTCTAAAGTCACAACCACTCAGCCCTTTTTAACGGTTTGCTCCTTCCCTAACTATTCAGTTGTTCTATTCTTCACTTTCTATGATTTCTGAGTGCCTCCACTGTGAAATCCACCTCCTGTAGTTCATGAACAATCCTATCTCCACCTTGCATTCAGTCCTTCCATCCTTCTACTCTCTCAAGGTCTGTTTAATCTTCCTTTTTTGTTTTCAGTTTTTTTGTTCTTTCTAGTTTAGTTTTCTATGTTTTTGTGGGTAGATAGTGTTGTTTTTGTTAGGGCTTTGATTTTGGTTGAGTAGAGTATTGGTGGACATTAAAAATGTTATTTAACTGATTTTCGGACTGCTTGGGATTGCATTTTCTGAAAAAGATTTGGTTTTGAGGAAACCGGTTCGTGCTGTGTTTTCTGAACTTCCTGGGTTTAGGTTGCAACCTCAAACCTTTCTGAATTAAAAATTTTTTGTCTGTTCAAGTCGCAACCTGTCTGTTCTCAAGTTGCGACCTGAGCTCATAGAGGAAGTTTTAAACCCCTGATTCACCTCTGTTATCTCGAAACTGCAATTTCTTAATGGATCTTGACTTTACAAATCAAGGGTTAGCAAGAAATGGATTTTGGGGCAATCGAAAATTATGAATACTTAGGTTTTCTTATGACTTCCCCAATGGTTTTAAAATGCAAATGTCCCAATTCAAAATCTTCAACTATTTTGCTTTAGTGAGTCTGACAATAGGTAAATGTAGGCCTAGTGTGGGGGCTGCTTAGTTTCTAGGCTTAGTGTAGTTTTTAGTTTCTTTTCTAGGTTTGTTTGTTTTATGTTTACTTTAGTTGCTTGTTGGTTGTTTGCTTTGTGCCCAGATGCCTCGTAACAAAAATCTCAAGTCTTCAGGCTCGAAGAAGAAGCTTTGCCCTCATCAGGAGACTAGACTTTCAAGGAAGAAAGCTGTGGAATTATTTGCCAACAGGGGGTAGTTCAAGAGTGATATTTTCCACAAACACAGCAGTACCATTTTTCAAGCTTGCCAAACAGAGGGGCCTTAAGGAACTTATGAAGAAGAGGAACAAGGCTAATCTAATGTTGGTGAGAGAATTCTACACTTGCCTTGCCATGGACGGACATAGGGGGATCACTTTCAAAGGCAGTGAATGTTTCTTAACTTAGGAGGCTGTTGAGAAGTTCTACAAGTTGCTTGATGTCCCTGTCTGTGAGTACCAGTGATGGAAGATCAGACTTACTAAGGTTCCCTGGGGAGAGGTTTTCCAAACCATCAGGACAGGGAAAGCTGGGTGGACCATAAAGGAAAGTGGGCGGAAAGTCTTCGAGCGCAAGCACATGAATGATGAAACCAGGATTTAGCTGAACTTCATAGTTTATAATGTGATGCCATCAGCCCACATTTCTGATGTTTCTGAAGAGGGTGCACTTCTTCTACATCTCCTAATGACCATGCATCCGGTTGACATTACTATTATTGCCCTAGACCAGATTGATCACTGTGTCAACAATGTCTGAACTCTTATGGTATTTTCGTACTTGATTATCGATCTGTGTGCAGCGTATGGGATACCAATGTGCCACTCTAACTCTCTCTTAGACCCTCTCACAACCAAGTGCTATGCCACCTTCAAATCTAACAGAGAAAGAAAGAGAGGAAAAAGGGTGATTAGGGAAGAACTAGAAGAAGAGGCAGCTGAGGGTGGCTCTAGTTTCAACCTCACCTCTTTGAATGATCAGATTACCAAACTCAGTCAACAAGTGACAAACCTAAGCAAGGAGTTCGATGCATATAAAGCTATCTCTATGTGTCACGAGTTTAAAAGGCAGAGGTTTATAGATCCTTTGATGTTGGAGATGGCTAGGGCTCTTAAGGTCAACTTCCCCCAAGAGTATGAATAGGCTTTCTGGGAGAACACCATTCCTGCCACAGCTTTTTTAGTAAGGGTCCAAGGCAATCTTCTAGTGTTGCTGCTACTGCTCCTACTGATGTTAAAATAGGAGAAGCTAATGTCTAAGCAGGGGAAGATGTTGGGGCTAAAAAAGAAAGAAGAGCGGAGGATGATTGAAATCTTTACTGTTGGAAGCTTTTTGCTTTTTGTTTTGTTTCTGTGTTTTTCTTTTCATTTTTTGTTGCACTGTCCTATGATCTTAGTACTCAAAAGCTACATTTCCTTTATATGTTAACTTTTCTGTAATGAATGGTTAGTTTACTATGTTCTTTTGTGGTTGCTACTGTTCTTTTCCCTTTTCTATTGATAGTGGGGACATTGTCAAGTCTCAGTGTGGGGGAGTAATTCATTTCACTTTGTTACATCATTTCGGTGGTTGTTTCAGATTTTTGGTAAAAAAATTTTTTGAAAATCCAATCTTTCATCATCATTATTTGGCTTTGAATTGATTGTAGATGGTGAATTACTGTGAATTGGATCATTTAATGCTTGCTGAAAGGGTTTTTACTTGTTAATTATTGGCCATAGCTTGAATTTTTTTGTGTTGGTAGTTTTTGTGAGTTCATGTCACGACCTCACTGCTTCAGGTCACGACTTGAAGAGTGACTTTGGCTAAGGAGGGCTCTCTGTGATCCCAGGTCGTGACCTATATGATCTCATGTCGCAACCTCAGCCTCCTTTCCTGACTTGGCGTCTCTGTGTACCCAGGTCACGACCTCATTGTATTCGGGTCACGACCTGGACTCTTTTGCTGTGCATCGTTACCCCTCTCTTTCCTTTTTGGCATTGCTGTGTAGGAGGAACCTTTTGAAGCTACCTTTGCATCTTTTTCAAGCAAATCTTTACCTTTTTCATATACCCTCATTGCATCAAACAGTTTTTCTTGAAAACCGTGCCATCCTTGGACTTTTAAGCATACTGGATTTTAAAAATGATTTTTCTGAAGATTTTATAGTCACTTTTGGGATTCAAGTATGTTCTTAAGTGATTATCTTGGATCTTTTTAATCCTCATCTCATGGGTTGCTTTTGTGATAAGTGTCTCAATGCCTTATGACTTGTGCGTATTGGTTGAAACTTCTTGTATGAGCAATCGAGATGTGAAACCCTTGTTGGAAGGATATTCTTGAGCTTTAATTCCTATATTGAGTGATTACTCATGTAGTTTACATTCTCTAGAACTTGTTTTAGCTCTTGGTCAAAATTACATGTGCATTTATGATTTTGAATATGATGGAGGCATTCTTTTCTACACCTTTCTACCCAAACACAACCCACAACCATTTATCTGTTGCTTAACCATTTTTGAGCCTGTACTTCCTTCATTTTGTCTACCATTTCAAGTGTTTTGAACAACGATGTTAATTGAGTTGAATCCGTCTCGTCAATTACGATTTCTTGATCTTCATCAGTCTTATTTCAGTTTGAAAAAGAAAAAAAAAAGAAGAGTAAAGAAATACTCCTTATATACACATAAGCTATAACAGCAAAATAAAGTTTAATAAAATATTCCCTTGTTGATAGAAGGTTGGGATCTGAACTTCCTTGCCTAAAAATAGATATTATTTAACTCACATGTCTTTAATTCTTGGCACTCAATTTTACCTTTTTCTATTCCATTTAGCCTTTCCATCACTATAATCCTAAAAGTCCTCTTGATTCTTTACATGGATGCTGAATAGTAGTGGAGATTTTAGGGTCATTACAAGCTTATGGTAGAATGTTTGCTGCTTGGATAACTGAGAGAAAAGAATACCAATGAGGAGAGATAAGTGATTCAAACACTTATACCTTGTGAGCGAATCTCTATTGTTCATGCATTTTGAGTTAATTGCACCTTATATCTGATTACTTGGCATTGTTCATGTTATCATTTTTGTATTCCTAAAAGAGGTTGATTGATTAGCTCTTGAGATCACTGTTGAACATGCTAGTCTCTTTAATTGTAGCTGTACTTTCTTTAGAATGATTTAAGTCTTTGTCTAGGAGTACAAAGGTTCAACTGTGGGGGAGTGATAGAACCTAATCTACATATGGTTTTCTCAAGCGTTTTCTAATGTTTTGCAACAATTTTACCCTCATTATGCGTGTATTTACATCTATTTGATTACATTGAGTCATGCGTTGCATTTTGCTGTTAAGGGGTAAAAAGGGTTATTTTTCTCTTCTCAATTTTTATTGCCTTGATCTGTAATCAGTTGGTCTGTACAAAGCTCTTTGTTGTGATTTTCAGACAATTGGAGAAGGACTCAAGAACTATAATGGAGCATGGACGAGCCAAAATGTCACAAGAACCAAAACACAAGAGTTGGGAGTGTTCTGCCTCCCCAAGTCGTGACATGGGCTCCTGAGGTTGTGACCTAGATGCCTCTTAGTGAAATTATGCGTTTTGGACCCAAGTCAAGATGAGAGCTCTCTGTCTTCCCTGGTCGTGACATGGAACTTATCAGGTTGCGACCTGACCCCCTTGAGTCGTGACCTTACATTCCTGAGGTCGCTACCTGAGTGCGTTAAGTAAAGCTGTGCGTTTTGGAATAGGTTTCTGAGCTTCTATACTTAATGGGGGCAGCCACCATGAAAAAACACTCTTCCATTCTACAGATTTGCACAAGGTTGAGCCACCATCATTTTCTCTCAAGTCTCTATTGATCCTACACCCAAAACTTCCATTTTTCTTCATCTCTTCATCATTTTCTGCATTATTGGACCGATCAAACCACTCCAACACCCTTCTTCTCCATTTTTCCAACTTCATTTTTAGCTTCAACCATGGTTGTTCATTCCTGGAGCGATTGTGATTGGTTTGAAGGCATGAGAGGCTAAACCCCTTAGCCTTTTGGTGATGGAGAACGAAGCTTGAGCTCAATGATCTAATCGGGGAGTTTTTCTATAGTCTAAACTGTTTAATGTTGTGTTGAATATTTCTAGATTTAGGAACTTTCTGCACTTGTATCAAACTTGGTTTATGATTGTAAATTTGGTATTTAGACTATTCTATTGTATTTAGATTGGATGATGTTAACGTTGATTAATCTATATAATATTTCAGTTTGAATTCTTGTGTCAGTTTGATTTTCAGTTATTATTGTGATTAATTTACGTGCTTGGTATTCTGTATTTGTCAATTGACATTCAAAAGACATTGGCATCATCTGTTCATCTACACTCTAAGTGGTTTTCAGCAATGTCTTAAGAGATGTTAATTAATTTTGATTAAAGTGAGTTTTCATTAATTAAGACATTGGATCCAAATGATTGCTTGGGGTTTTCTTCAGATTCTAAAACTCCCAATCATTCTAAAGAGCAGTGATAGCTGACTTTTCATCATCAAGAGACTGTTTAACTATAATTCCCTTTTAATCCAAAACATTTCTTCATTCATTTAAAATACCAAAAATAGTTAACTTTTTGCACTTTACATTTATTGCACCACCTTTAAAATAACTAAAACCCCCTTTTTACTCATTCAAATTTATAATGTTTTTGAAAACCAATTTAGACTAGAATTTCTAATAACAAGGTCCTCGAGAAGAATGATTGGTTGCATCCTATACTGCATTGTATCTAGTGCAACTCACTTTCTTGACGATCCGGAAGGTGACAGTCCAACCATCGATCATGATGTAATGATCAAACAAATGATTGAAAAATGTTTGAATGATTATATTATCGATAAAGCTAAGTATAAGATAAATATATTTTCAAAGTGTGTTGATTGAATATCTTATTGATAAATGGTTGATAGGAAAAGTGATCAAAAAAAGATTTTAAAGAAACTTTCATAGTGAAGTCACAGAATAGATGATGATCGATTAAATGATCAAATAATGAGTAATCGATTAAGTGATAGATAAATATTCATTGAAAGTTGTTTTTAGAAAAAAATAAGGAAAGGACTTTGATCGATCATGTTATGTGAAAAGAAAATACAGAGATCCTGATGATCAATCATTCTATTGTTAAATGAATGATAGAACAACTGATCTAAAAATAGCTCAAAACAGATATGTGGAGTGAAGGAGTTGATGATCAATCATTTGATCAATAAATGATTAGTCAATTAAAGACCTTGAAAGAATACTTTGACACAACATATTATTGATTAAACAGAAGTAAATCATGACACATTGTTAGAACAGGCTATCGATAAAGGTATGATCGATTAATGGTGAATTGATCAAAACATAAAGTAAGTAGGAAGACTTTACCATTTATCTGTGTTCATATCGATAACAGCTTGATCGATCAGGTGATCGATAAAAGCTTTCAAGTACTTTACTAAGGTTTTGTGCCTTTTTTTGACAGTTGATCGAACACTAGATTATCGATCAATTGATCGATACTTTTATGCAAACTTTTACATTAAACAGTGTTATTGATGATTGATCAACTCATAAACTTTGATTTATCTAACATATTATCGATCAAATTTAGTGCTAAGTAACTAAAATACAAAAGCAGTTTATCTGACACATGATTGATTAACCTTTGATCAATCAGGTGATCGATCAATCTCATTAAAACCAGAAAACACTTAATTTGTTATCATCAAAACCTTAAATCTAATATTCTCTCCCTTTTTGATGATGACAAAACATAGGTATAAATTTAACAAAGAGAAACATATTCCATCAAGTAGAATTTCAATTGAACCAAATTTGACAGAACCAAAATTCGATAGAAATGCATAAGTCAGAAAAAAAATGATGGCATGATAATTTGAAAAAACTTGATAAATAATAGTAAAGATTAATAAACCCAGAAGCTTATCAGATTGTTAGAATACATAAGCAGTGTCACATAAGCATAGTACATAAACAAAAGTAAAAATATGAAAAACAGTAAAGCTTATCAGAATTTTTCTTCTCCCCCTTTTGGTGAGTATCAAAGGAAGTGGAAAGAGAAGCAAAAGTAGGCAAAGTAAGAGGAATAGGG